>NC_063188.1:70100121-70210105 GCF_023159225.1 Perognathus longimembris pacificus | reverse complement strand
CACACAGACTGGCTTTTACCAAAGCACAAAGAAAATAGAACCATCCTAGATTCCTGCTTCCCTATCAGTTTCTCCTATAAATCAGTAAATCCTAATTTCTTGCAAAGATATCTTTTCTTTTTCTTTTCTTTGGTCAGTTGTGGGACTTGAACTCAGGGCCTGTACCTGGGCTGTACCTGGGCTCTTCAGCTCAGGGCTAGAGCTATGCCACTTTGAGCCATGGCTCCACTTCCAGTTTTTGAGTGGTTAATTGGAGATAAAAGTCTCATAGTGACTTTTTTTCCCCCTCTGAGCTAGCTTCAAACCATTATCCTCACATCTCAGCCTCCTGAGTAGTTATGATTACAGGTGTGAGACACCAACACCAAGCAGGATATTTTCTCATTTAACTGCTATTATCTTCACCCAGATTTGAACATTTCTTCTCCACTTTAAACATCACATGCTCGTCCACAGGGTTTTTCTAAAAAGCAAATCTGACCCTACCTTAATTCCCTAATTAACATTCCCAAGTATCTCCTCACTGTTCTAGGTATAACATTTATGGCTCTGAATAACCCCATCTCCAATCTCTCTTTTTGCTGATATTATTACTATTATTATTATCATTAAGAACTTGTACAAAGGGACTTCAATTAAACATGTCAGTTTATGAGTCCAATGCATCTTGCCCCTAATTCTTTCCTTTTTTTTGCCAGTCCTGTGGCTTGAACTCAGGGCCTAAGCACTGTCTCTGGCTTCTTTTTGCTCAAGGCTAGCACTCTATCACTTGAGCAACAGCACCATTTCTGGCTTTTTTGTTTATGTGGTGCTGAGGAATTGAACCCAGGGCTTCATGTATGCTAGGCAAGCACTCTACCACTAGGCCACATTCCCAGCCCCCCTAACTCTATCTTACTATGGCCTCTCTACATTCCAGTCACACTATGCTTCTCTAACACATGACATACTGTTGTTTTAGTTACTTGGGAAACAGAGGTCAGGAGACAAAAAGTTTGTGTAACTCTAGTCCAATAAACAAGCTGGAAATGGTGTTCATGTCCGTAAGCCCAGCTATGTGGGAGACACAGGTATGAGGCTTGTGCTCACAGGCAAAAGAAAGGCCCTATATGAAATAAAATGTGCTTTTACTCATGGTGCTACTGCTTGGCCCTAATAGTTTCCAGTAATATTTACATAATTGTTAAGACAACATAAGCATTCACTTGTTTCTAGAAGTACCTTCTATCCAGTAGAACGAACATTTCTCCTTTGTGCTTTTTTCTTTTCTTTTCTTTTTTCTTTCTTTCTTCTTTCAGTTTTAGAGGCAGTACTTGCCCACACCTAGAAATTCAGTTTTTAAGAACCTCTAACTTTTTCCTTGATGGTCTTCGAATGCAATTCCCCTACCTATGGTGCCTGTGAAGTTGGTATTGCAGTTATGCATTACCATGTCCAGCCTATTTTTTGAGATTTTTTGCTTTCTTTCCTCCAGTTTTGTCCAGGCTGAACAAGAACTTCAGTCCTACTTAAAGTGTGAGGCCCAATGACTATCTTCAGTTTTATCTCAATTTTAAAGATGAAGAAAGTGATGAGTGCCCAATATTTTAGTTAATAACTTGTGGAACTGAGACTCGATGCAAGTTTTCTTGACCCACCTGGCTCCTGTATTTGCCTCTGTAATGAGATGCCTTGTGGATACTCATCAAAGTTCTAAACTATCCTAACACCCTATAATTAAACTTTTTCTCTAACCCTTACCTATATCCTTTCTATTTCTCACTTCTCAGAGGATTGTTTCTTGTAGCTACATGTTTTTAGTGCTTCTAAAATTCAGCTTGGAATTTATTTTGCTCCTTTCAGGGAAAAAATCCTGCAGTTGCAAAGAAAATAAAGCTTTATGGTCAGAGTGAAATTACTAAATGGCCCTAAATTCAGTTCCAGAAAGTGGAGTAATGTTTCATTTGTCAAAGTAAGTTAGAAATGGGATAAGGATCTCATGAAAAAAAGTAGAGAAATATATGTTACATGTATCCAATGCCTAACGTATAAAACTGTAACCTCTCTGTACATCAGTTTTATGATAAAAACTTAAATATATATATATATATATGTTCCACCAATAGGATTAAATCCAAGGATGAATAAGTACAATGGACCATTTAGCTGTTTCCTAAAAGAAGGAAATCCTAAAATCCAGAAACAAAAAATTACCTAGAATAGGTTCAAATACCAATATTACCACTTACTTGCTATATAAACTTGAGCATTTCCTCTACAGTTTAAAATAAATAAAATCTATGAAGGGTAATGAGAAGTTCTCAGATTCAACCTAACCTAAATCTAAAATGTAAGGAGTCTCAGGTGCATTTCTTGGTTCTGATAAATGCCTGCTAGAATATAGGACAAATTCTCAGGTGGAAAACAATGTTTTAAAAAATTAAGTGAAAGAAAAGTAACACCTATGTGTGTGTGTGGGGGGGGGGTGCGCATGCGCTTGGCCGCACCAGTATTGGGGCTTGAAATCAATGCCTCAGGCTTTCTTCCACTTGGCCTTTTAGGTCAAGGCTGGCACTCTACCAATTGAGCCACTCTTCACTTCTGACTTATTGCTGAGATACCAGTCTCTCGAATTTGTCCCATGAGCTAAGAATTACAGTCTTCAGATTTCAGCATCCTGAATAGCTAGCATTAGACATAGAAGACACCATGCTTCACAATACATACTTATTATAAAGATGGGGCCTGAACTTGGCCTGGGCACTGTCTCTGAGATTTTGTGCTCAAGGCTAGCAGTCTATCACTGGTGTGGGCCACCAGTATCTGACTGGCAATGTGTACTTTTACAAAAGGAAAAAATAAGGTGGAAACCCTCCTAGGAAATGGGAAGCATAGAGGTAAACTAGCAGCAATGCAACACTGACCTTAAGGTTATTTGTTCATTCCATATTTTGTGTGTGTGTGTGTGTGTGTGTGTGTGTGTGTGTGTGTGTGTGTGTGTGTGTGTGTTCTGGTCTTGGGGCTTGAACTCAGGGCCTGGGTGCTGTCCCTGAGCTTTTATGCTCAAAGCTAGCACTCTTATCACTGGAGCCACAGCTCCAGTGGAGGATAATTGGAGGTAAGAGTCTCATTAACTTTCTGGCTCAGGCGAGTTTTGTATCTTGAGCCACATATCTCAGTCTCCTAAGTAGCTAAGATTACAGATGTGAGCCACTGGAGCCCAGCCAATCCTCTCAATTTTAACCTTCATTCTGGCAGCTTTGACACACAGATTAATGCCCACAAGTTATACCATGGAAAAACTAATGGGAGACAGGTGCTCCTAGGCAAGAAGAGCCTAGAAGTAGAATAAATAGGAAGCAAATCCCTTTTGCAGCTCTAATTTTGGGTCATTTACACCGAAAACCTTGAGTTTCGACTTAGGTAAGAAGCAAATGAACATGTTCCACCACTTACAACAAAAACAGCCCTCTCAGAAACTTCAAACAATGATGATATCAAACAGAAAACTGTAAGGTAACTATATTTCATCTGAATAAACAAACTTGAAGGTATGTTGAAGCAAAGCGCTAGACCATAACAAATGGTAGAACATAGTTCAACCTAATCAAATATCCAGGGGCAAAATACAGCACTACAAATTAGACTTCAAGGACAGCTTTAATCAGCACAGTTAGAGAATGCTCGAATACTTAAACTCCCATTCACCACAAAAGGATTATGATCTTCCAAATGCCACTCGATAAGGCAAAAAATGCAGAATCTCACCTGCAATAAAAAAATCCTTTCACCTCTGCCACCATTTTTAGCAAGCATCACTGGGATCTAGACCTGTCCTTTCTTTAAAACTAGCTGATGAACTCCAAAGCCTAGCTTTACAAACGTGAATCTTTACAAGTAACAATATTAACCTCAGATATAAAAATTTGGTACCTTCCACTCTGCGGCTATACAGGGTTAGAAACTATTTTGTTTCATGATTCTTTCAAATAATCTTAAAAAGGTGTTAAAAGCTTGTAATCCTAGCTACTCAGGAGACTGAGATCTAAGGATCATGGTTCGAAACCAGCCCAAACAGCAAACTTTAATTAACTACCAAAAAGCCAGAGGTAGGGCTGGGGATGTGGCCTAGTGGCAAGAGTGCTTGCCTCGTATACATGAGGCCCTGGGTTCAATTCCCCAGCACCACATACACAGAAAACGGCCAGAAGTGGCGCTGTGGCTCAAGTGGCAGAGTGCTAGCCTTGAGCAAAAAGAAGCCAGGGACAATGCTCAGGCCCTGAGTCCAAGGCCCAGGACTGGCCAAAAAAAAAAAAAAAAGCCAGAGGTAGAGCTATGAATTAAGTGGTAGAGTGCTATCCTTGAACACAAAAGCTAAGGGGCAGCACCCAAGCCTTGAGTTGAAGCCTCAAAGCTGACACAAAAAAATAAAAGTTAAATTGATAAGTTTAACTGAATGTTAATTGTATTCTCCTTTACAATATGGCAATCTGTCAATATTCATAAATGTTACCAACTATTTATATCCTGTCATATCCTGTTACTATAGATCTTGCTTTGCTTTTTGCTTATACTGTTTAAAGAACCATTTTGTAAAACCTTCATGAATATAAATTGGTGCCTATTCAATGACCTAAAAAAGAAATAGATAATTCTGATTAAAGATCCTATTGGTAATTCATTAAAATGATGCAGTTGACAGAACAACTGCCCTCTCCTAATGTCCACATCCTAATTCCTGTGAATGTTACATTACATGACATGGAATTTTGCAGATATGATTGTAGTAAAGATGAGAAATTATATACTGGTGGAACCAATGAGATTACGTGTGTGTGTGTGTGTGTGTGTGTGTGTGTGTGTGTGTGTGTGTGTGTGTATGCTGGTACTGGGGCTTAAACTGAAAGTCTAGGCACTGTCTCTTAGCTTTTATTCACTCAAAGCTGGCATTTTACTACTTGAGCCACAAGCTCCACTTGTTTTCTTGTGGTTAATTGGAGATAGGAGTTTCATAGACTTTCCTGTCCCGGTTGGCTTTGAACAATGATCCTCAGATTTCAGTCTACTGGGTAGCTAGGATTACAGGCATGAGCCACTGGCAACAGGCTTTCTTGGGTTATTATAAGAAGGAGACAATGAGCTGGAGGTATGGCTCAAGTAATAGGGTGCCTGCCTAGCAAGTTCAAGGTCCTGAGTTAAAAACCTAAGTTGAGCAAAAAAATTGGTATTTTTAAAGGACATGGTCTCCCTCCCTCCCTCCCTCCCTCCTTGATGGATCCATCAGGAAGAATAATATTCCATTTGCAGAAATTAAGTCAAGCTCAAAATGTGGAAATTAGATCTAAATTACAAGCATATACGAAAACATACACAAAGCCACATGCAGATAGATAGATACAGATTAAATAAAGTATGGTACACATAGGGGAGGATTCCAATAGTATATATAAGTCTTTGAGAAAATAACTTAAAGTTTAACAAAAGGAACAACAGGAAGCTAAAACAAGTTTTGTCAGAGAGGACTGGAGTAAAGGGGAGGGGTGTGGTAGATGAAGTCATAAATTTCAATGTATAAAATGTGAAAATGTAACCAGGTAACTTAAGGGGGTGTAAGTAGGGTTGGAAGAGATGGAGGAGAATGAATGATTGAAAGAGTGACATTCACAAAGACACACTGTATACATTAACATGTTCAAGTGAAACCCCTTTGCTTAACTACTTAAAGACTATATAAAATATAATGAAAATATATAAATAAAAAAGAGACAATGAAAGATGAAGTGTAAAAAGAGTGGATGCTATGTTGTTGATAGGGACTAGGTAGGGACTTGGGTAATCCTCAGGGCCAATAATGATGCTTTGGATATTAATAAAGAATCACATTCTGGACAGTTGATAGTAAAAGGATGATTTGTGACATAACTACTGGAGCCTGCAAGAAATAACATCCCAGATTACTCCCAACCTCTACTCCACTCTATCCCACTGCCAAACATATGGAAAAATATGTAACCCAGATTTCCATGACAGATCACCTCCATGTATACAGGACCCTAATAAAAGCCTGATGTCTTGGGAATCTCAGTGCAGATTACTCTTGGAGACTCCATGCCCACCCTTCCATCTGCAGGGTGCAGTTTTGCTTTGTTTTAACTTTGTTTCACATTAGCAAATATGTTCTTCTGTCTGTCCTTAAATTCTTCCTCTGATGAGACAAGAACTTTTGCCTTTTCCACCCACCCAGAGACCCCAATCTCATGATATATTTTGGCAAGCTAAGTCAAGGACTCAAAAGGACCCATAATAAGAAGCAGGTATTTATTATTATTATATCCTGATTCTGGTAAACTTGTTTCCTGATCAATAGTCATGCTCTGGGGAGGAGTTTATAATCTCACAAATAAGAATTTGAGGACACATAGAGAGAAGAAAAGATTATCAGTCAAACAAAGCAAAGATAGTCCACAAACTAGACATGGGTCTCAACACATCTGGTAACAGGTGCTATAACATCATGGATACAAATTGTGAAAAAATAGGCTAGGGTTTGGCTCCCTTTTGTTCTAACACGTGGTGCGTTCCATAATTATTGCTCTAATTGGTTTGTTTTTAAATCAATTGTACCCAGAGATTTCAAGGCTGGCCAGCTTACTAAATGCATGGGCTTTCCTTCAAAGAAGGGATAGATTCTGCACACATTTCTTTCAGGACAGATGGTCCATCTTTGTGATACATAAATAAATACTTTTTCAAGCATGTTTTATGCTCAAAGAGTAATTTTTGCTGATTAAGTGTCTTTTTGTAAGATTTCCTGGCTCTCTCCTAGAACATTGTAATCAACTGAGCCTTCAGGTTGGGGGGGGGGAGAGGGGAAGAGAGAGACAGAGATACAGAGAGAGAGAGAGGAGAGAGAGAGAATCTCTTTTTTCCTAAACTTTTAAACTAAATGTTGCAGTTTTGAGAGATTGTAAGGCATAAGCCATATAAAATAGTGCTTACATGCTTTTTCAAAGCTATTCATTAATATAGCATCTCTGAATTTTTGTTGTTTCCCATGACTCATTTCCCCTGATCTAATCTGCCTCAAACCTACCTTATTTCTTATCATTATGAGAGGAACACTTTTTAATTCTCATTCTGTACTATTATCTTAGAAAATTTGTACAACAGTGGCTTATTCCTCTGTTCTATGATTGGGAATACCAAAAAATTGTGTTCTAAATAACAACCACAGAGTTAACATATGAAGATTTTGTGAGCTTTCTCTCTGTCTTCTCACTTCTAAAATACTTGTTACTGAAAACCTTTTGAAAGTTTTATCTCAGTCAGTCCTACCTAGAAAAAATATTCTGAAATAATTAAACTCATGTAAGAACAAAGGAAAATCTGTACATTACCTGCAGCCATGAGGAGAGAGGTAATCTTAACTTGTTTTATTCTACCATGAATGCAATTTGGATTAAAAAACGAAATAAGGGGACTATCCCCTCTATCTCCTTCCTATTACTATGCTAGTTAAGTAAGATATTCCAAGAACACGAAGATACACCTTGGATCCTATATCCACCTAAAAGCTCTGAGCAGTGTCAGTGATATCTTCTTGCCACAAACACAAGACCATGGTTTACCACCTGTAAATCCTAGCAAAAGATCACAAATCAGGCCACTTACAGCTTTATATGTATGTGGTACTGAGGAATCAAACCCAGACCTTCATGCATGCTAGCCAAGCACTCTACAACTAGGACACATTCTCAGCATTGCTTCTCGGCCTTTTGGCTAAGATCAAGTGTAGTATCTGTTCAATTAGTTTTATGTCTACTAACAATATATTAAAACTATCAAGGCTTCTCCATCTTTATATAAAATAATATACATATTGAAACATTCCAAGATACAGAAACAAGAGACCTTGCTCCTTTATTTTTAGTTTTTATCTTTTGATGATTCTATCTTCTTCACTGTATGTATGCTATATTCAAGTGTACATCTTCAGAAGGGTTGGCGGGAGGGTATAGAATTAGAAGGAAAAAGTATGAGAAAGTGTATCAGTGGAGCTCACTGGACACGGATTAAAATGAACAATACAACTCCTGGGAGGAGGCAGGAGAGAGGGACTTGGAGAGAATGAGGGAACAGGAGATATTGTACGAAAGAAAATGTACTCATTTCCTGACTCATGTAATTGTGATCCCTGTGTACATCACGTCTATAATAACAATAAAGTAAATTAATTCTTAAAAACTATGTAGGCTTAATTGAGTGGCTGTGGCTCACACCTATTATCCTAGTCTCTGAAGAATCGGAGATCTGAGGTGGCGGAGATCTGAGGATTAAGGTTCAGTCAGCCTGGGCAGACACTTTTATGTCCAATTAACCAGCCAAGTAGAGCTCTGGCTCAAGTGGTACAGAATAAGCTAAGTGAGAGCCCTGAGTCCAAGCCCCAGCACACACAAAAAAGGGGGAAAAAGTTACTTAGGATTTTTCTATCCTACTTCTCAACTCTCATCCTCTCCAATTATCAATTACAAAGCCAACCAAATTACTGAGGTATTTGTTATAGCAGCAAGACATTTTTCAAGTATCAAAATGTGTTTTTTACTGCTCTTGTAACAAATTACAACAAACCTAGCTATTAATTTATTATAATACAATTCTAGAGGTAAGAAGTCTAAAACATCTTATTCTTGGCTTAAAATTAAAATGTTAGCAAGATTCTTTTCTGCTGTATGCTCTAGGAGAAAAGCTATTTCATTGTCTTTACCATCTTCCAAAGTTTCTTTCCATTGTTTGACTTATGATTCTTGCAGAAAACCATGGGCCCTCTTCTCAGATCTGTGTCTGTTTCAGATCTCAGTGTAACTTTCAACCTCCTACTTCCATCTTATAAAATACTGAATCTCCTCCGCAAGTCCCATCTAATAAGGGCATTAACAAATTGTGGGAATGACAATACAGACATCTTTGGGTGGTCATTATTCAAACTTCCATATAAATAACTTGGGAACAGAGACAGGGGTAGAGTCAGAAACCACACTCTGGCTCACATCGGAGGGACTAGCAACAAAAGTTTAGTTTTTAATTTACAATAAACATTTGCACTAAGGTTCTTCTCCAAGAAAATGGAACCTGAAAAAGACACACATAAAATCTTCATAAAGCCTGGAGCACCAGCTGATGCTTGTAATCAATCCTACCTACTCAGGAGGCCAAGGTTGATCTGAGCATCATAGTTCAAAGTCAGCCCAACCAGTCAAACCATGGCTATTTATCACCAATTAACCAGCAAAAAGCTGGAAGTAGAGGTGTGGCTCACGTGGTAGAGCACAAACTATGAGGTGGAAGAGAAGCTGAGTGAAGATGCAAGGCCTTGAATTCAAGGCCTACACACAAGAAAAAAAAATGTTACAAGGCCAAAAGTTACTGCTTTATGAATGCTTAGTATATCATTGTAATATCATTGGTATATCTCAAGGGCTGTGGGTATAGCTCAGTACTGGGTAGAGTGCTTGCCTTGCATTCCTGAGAGCCAGAGTTCAGTTCCCAGCAGATAAGACTAAGATGACTTCACTGGCTAATTCTACCAGCGATTAAGGAAAAAATAATTCTGCATGAACTTTCCCACAAATTTTAAGAATGAGTTTGTACTAGAATAATAATTTCATATATTTCAAGTGTATATATAAGTAGTACAAGTCAAAAGAAATGCACACAACTGACAACTGTTCAATTTGAGAGGGTTTCAATTTCCTGTGATAATTAGGTTGTGATGAGTGAGGAGAATCATACAGGAGTTGTGATGTTTTTATCTAGGCAATAGATGAAAAAATGTTCACTGATATTGGTCTCTATAACTTTCTGTACATATTAGCAATTTATAATGTTAAGAATTCAGTTTCTAATTCATAAGCTGCTTCTTAAATATCATAACTAAGGAAACTGTCTCAAATAAATCTGTGTGTGTGTGCGTGTGTATATGTGTGTGGGTACCCACAGGAGGCTTGAACTCAGAGCCAGGGCTCTTAGGGTTTTTTTTTCTCAAGGCTATTGCTCTATCACTTGTAGAATAGCTCCACTTCCAGCCTTTTGATGATTAACTGGAGATAAAAGATAAAAGTCTCCTGGACTTTCCTTGCAGAGCTGGCTTTGAACAGCAATTCTCAGATATCAGCTTCCTGAGTAGCTAGGAGCCACTGGCTCCTGGCTCAGATAAATCCTCAATTGCTTATGTTCTGCAAGTTTTAATACTCAAGGAGAAAAAAATACAGTTACTTTCCTAGTGCCAGTGAAACGAGTAGGTGACCTGTGTTCAAACAAGTTGTTTCACTTATATAGGCTAAAAACCTTCAAATATAATCTACTTCTAGAATTAAAACTTTATTGGAATAAAATGACTGCCATAAAAAGTAATGACAGCCAAGCAGTGGCTTACATCTGTGATCTTAGCTACTCAGGAGGCTGAGATCAGAGGACCGCAGTTTGAGGCCAATCCACACAGAAAAGTCCATGAACTCTATCTCCAATTAACCAGGAAAAACCCAGAAGTGTTATGGTTTAAATGCTAGGTGTCAGCCTTGAGTTGAAAAGCCAAGTAAAAACATGAGGCCCTAAGTTCAAGCCCCAGTATGGTAAACAAAAAAAGTTAAAAGTGGAATTAAATTGTATATCTTTTTCTAAAACTAAAAAGGCAAAATAGTATGAGCTATTATCTAAAAAAGTTTGGTTAGCTATTGCTAGGAATACTTTAGTATTTTAAAATAATAATTGAAAAGTAACTCATATGACATTTGAGAAGTAGAGGAAAGGGAACCATATTGATGTTTTTAGTTGGTGAACAAAATTTTGTGTGCAGCTATTAAAATAATTAAGTTGACTACTGTAAATTTTCCATAATTATGTGTAAGTCACTAGTATAGATGTGTATGTCTTAAAATTATTTGTACACATGTGCATATAAGGTACACCAAAAAGGGGATATCCATAGTACAGAAAGTATATAGCAAAGCAATTCTACTCTAATAATAAAGTTGTTTGACATGTATTTTGTTATGAATAGTTTATCTTCCAAATGATATTTTGTTCATTTCTATTCTAGAATGTAGGCAATAAAATGTAGACAATAGGGCTGGGGGGTAAGGCCTAGTGGCAAGAGTGCTTGTCTCGTATACATGAGGCCCTGGGTTCAATTCCCCAGCACCACATATACAAAAAACGGCCAGAAGTGGCACTGTGGCTCAAGTGGCAGAGTGCTAGCCTTGAGCAAAAAGAAGCCAGGGACAGTGCTCAGGCCCTGAGTCCAAGCCCCAGGAGACAATAAAATGTAAGTAATAAAATGTAGATAAGTAATACAAGTTTTATGCAGCTGTGTGCTCCTGGCTCACACCTTTAATCTTAGCTACTCAGAGTCTGAAATATGAGGATCGTGATTTGAAGCCAGCCTAGGCAGGAAGTCTGTGAGACTTACCTCCAATAAACAACTCAGAAAAAGCCAGAAGTGGTGCTGTAACTCAGGTGATAGAGCAGTAGCCTTGAGCAAAAATGCTTTGGGACAGCACCCACGCCCTAAGTTCAAGCCCTAGGACTCCCACAAACACACAGACACACAGACAGACACAGAGACAGACAGACACACACACAGATGGTGCTAACTTGACTGCCTGTGCTCAGCTTTAAGAATATTTTTACTGTAAAAGTGATGTACAGAGGGGTTACAGCTACATAGGTAAGGCAATAAGTACATTTCTTTTCAAACAGTGTTACCTCTCCCTTGTTTTCTCCTGCCTACCCTTCCCGTCCCACCAAGAATATTCTTAAAAGAATGCTAGTGAAGGGGGGAATGAAGAGTTAAAAGTAAACCCCATTTTCAGGCAGCCCCCCTTTTGTTGTCTGAGCAAACCCAGGGCAAGCTTATTAGGACCCAGCCGGTCAAGAACTCTAACTGCCTGGGAATGCTTAACTCTAACCGCCCCTAGAATGCCTCGAACCCTGAGCCAATCAGATTTGTACCCGTAATCTTGCTTCCTTGAACACCTGATTGCTGTAACTTTGTGTGTTTTTTTGGCCTCTTTAAGCTCTGTGTAATCGCAGCTCAGGGCTGCCTCCTAACCTCCGCTGTGTTGGTGGGTAGGACAAGTCCCGGGCCGAGGCCCCACTTGAATAAAGTCTTGCCTTGCTATTGCATTTCGGAATGTCTGAGTCTCGGTGGTCTTCTTGGTGGTGGTTTTGTGACTTGGCATAACAGCTAGTAGGGGGCTGGGAATGTGGCTTAACGGTAGAGTGCTTGCCTGGCAGGCATGAAGCCCTGGGTTCGATTCCTCAGCACCACATAAACAGTAAAAGCTGGAAGTGGCACTGTGGCTCAAGAGGTAGAGTGGTAGCCTTGAGCAAAAAGAAGCCAGGGACAGTGCTCGGGCCCTGAGTCTAAGCCCCAGGACTGGCAAAAAAAAAAAAAAAAAGAATGCTAGTAGGCACCAGCAGCTCATGTCTGTAATCTTAGCTACTCAGGAGGCTGAGGTCTGAGGACCGTGGTTTAAAGACAGTCTGGGCAAGAAAAAAAATCCATGAAACGCTTATCACCAATAACTGCCCAAAATCCTGAAGTAGAGCTGAGGCTCAAGGGGTAGAATACTACTAGCCTTGAGCAAAAAAAGCTAAAAGATAACACCCAGGACCAGCACAATCAGTAAATAAATTAAAAAATCCAAGCAATATAAATTTTTGAATTTTAAAAATTCTTAATGTAAGAGGTAATTGTGTAAAGTAGTACTACAATCTACTAGGTGATTATAGCATATAAATAACTGAAATGAATGACAGCAATGCAATGCGAAGAATTGGGAATAGTTTTTTGAAAGCTATTGAGACTACACATGAAATAACATAATAATATTTGAAAGTAGACTTAGACTACTAATAAATAACAAATAAATAATAAAATAAATATGTTGTAAAAATAGAGTAAACACTCAAAATTTTAAGAAAAGGAAGTATAGATTTCCGGGAAGACAGCGGAGGAGCAGCAGAGCCCTAGCCGAGCTCCCTCTGACTTCGCAGTTTTCTCACACCATAGAAACTTTTACTCCTAGATAGACAGCCAGAGTAAGTTCTAACAGTTCAGGGATTCTGGCCAGAAAGGAAAAATCAACTTTGCTCGTCTGAAAACACAGATTTGAGCTGCGGGCGGCATCCTGCCACCAAGCTAGTGCCGGCACCAGCACAGCGACCCGCACTCCACGCGGCTAAAGCACACAGCGTAGACCAGGAAGAAATCCTCCAGACAGCGGCTGAGCACAGACAGGCTGAAATAGCCCCCTGCCCAGGCAGGAGGCACATCCTGGGCTGCAGCTTAGCCAGAGGTGCCCCGCCCTGCCCGCCAGAATTTCTAAATTTAAAGTGAAAGCAGCGAGCAGCTACCAGCAGCACCTGACGGGAGAATAAACAGTTCCTGAGACAGATAAACGGCCCCCCGTCACAGAGGAAGCCCAATTCCCAGCCTGAAACAGAGCTGCATTCCATAGCCACCTCCGCCAAGAAGGCCACCCGGCCCAGGAGGGAGGAACTTCCCCAAGGCAAGCAACTCTCAGCCGGGTAAACCAGGCCAGAGGTGCCTAGCCCTGCTGAGTCCACAGCCTATTAAAAGCAATGCGTTAAAGGCCTAGGTCCCACAGCAGACAGAGGAGCCATGGTTCCCAAGATGCTCACGTCCCCATCTACAGAGGCCGTCCACGGCCTACCTGCAAGCTGTGCAAACCACAGAGACGCAGGACTGCACCAACAAGGGAGAAGGGTCAGAGCAGATCCACCCCGCGCAAACTGAAAGCAAGTCAAACCAGCCAATCAGGAAAATAGACTGCAGACCATCGCAAGGAAACCAGAGACTGGGGAAAGACCACCCAAACAATGAGGACTCCTTTTTTTTTTCTTTTCAAACATTTTCTAACTTAAAAAAAAAAGATTTTTTTTAAATTTTTTCACTTCTGAAACGTCATTGGTTTTTTTGTTTTCCATTTTTACCTGTTTGTTTTATCAAGCCTTTTGTTTGTTTGTTTTGGTTGTTGGTTTTTATGGTTTTTTTTTCCTTTTTATGTTTTCCTATTTTAAATAATTTTTCTCTATTTTGTGCATCTGTCTTCTAGTATTTTTACTTTATTTCTCTCTTTGTGTTCTCTTTCTTTAAAAATTACTTTCCTATGAATAACACCTCCACACTTTTCTGCTAACTCTCCATTGTGTATCATTTTAACCTTGTTCTCTCTACTGATTCTACTCTTCTCCACATTTCCAAATCACTGGAACTAAACCAAAATCACCACCCCCTCCCCCAATACATTTTACTCTATTCTCTTTACTACATCTAATTTACCCTCCTGACTTACTGCCTGGACCTACAGGTTCCATTGACTCCTGATTATAGGATAGAGGGTATTCCTGCTTAATCCGAGTGAATCAAAGGGGTTCATAGAGAAAGCCAGTCCTAAAAGAACTTAATATAAGAACAGGAATTGCTTATAGGGTTATAACAGTAAATAAATAACTACTGAATACAGGGCCCAGGATCGGTTGTTATATTGAAATTGTATTCTTTAGGAACACCAAATCTAACTTTATAGACAGGTATACAAGGTATCTATATATAATTGTGAACTTATAAGATTTACACAACAGTGCTAACTAAGGGCTGCTTTGGGTCTTAAACAGTGCTCACAGGTGCTTGTAGATTGGCATTCCCAATCCAAATGGGCAGAAGAAAGACAAGAAAGATGGCAAACAATGTAGTCTTTTCTCCCACTCAAAACAAGCAGGAAATCGAGCAGTCAATCAAAGACATAGAAGAGAGCCCCCAAAATGCTCTACAAAGTCTACTGATTAACATGATAAATGAAAAGTTTGAATCTCTTCAGTCAATTATTCTAGAGACTGAGGAGGCAAAGCAAAAATTATTGGAGAATTTCATGGCCTCAACAAATAAAAAGATAAATGACCTTCAACAGTCACATTAAAAGATAGGTAGCCAGGTAAAAGATTTGAGAGACAGCACTCAAAACCAAATTAATGAAGTAAAGAAGTCCATGCAAGACCTAAGAGATGATATGGAAATCATCAGGAAAGAACAGTCACAAGGAAAAGAGATTTGAAATCAAGGAGCTAGCCTACAGTCCCGACTAACTGAAGCAGAGGATCGAATCTCAGGAGCTGAAGATTCCCTAGATTCTATGGAGAAAGATCAAAAATCAATAAAAATCCAGTCTAATCAACAAAACAGATCGCTACAGGAGATTCAAGACACGATCAGGAAGCCCAATTTAAGGATAATAGGTATTGAGGAAAACTTGGAGAAAGAAGTTAATGGGATAGGAAACCTATTTAACAGAGTATTAGCTGAGAACTTCCCAAATATACAGAAGGAAAGGCCTATACAGATACAAGAAGCATTTAGAACCCCAAACCGACCAGACCAGAATAGGACATCCCACCGACACATTGCGATCAAAACAAGATGAGTAGACTACAAGGAAAGAATCCTTAGAGCTGTTAGGGAGAAGAAAACAATCACATATAAAGGAAAAGCAATCAGAATTACCCCAGACTTCTCAGCAGAGACCATGAAAACAAGGAGTGCCTGGAATGAAGTATACCAAACACAAATAAAAATAACTGTCAACCAAGAACTCTGTACCCAGCCAAACTCTCCTTCATAGCTGAAGGTCAAATAAAAGTCTTCCACAGTAAGGAAAAACTGAAACAATGTATCTCCACCAAACCAGCTTTACACAAAATCCTTAAAGATGTACTATACAGGGAAAATAATCAAGATCCCAATACAGGCAGAGAAATGAACCCTAAATAGTTAACATCAGATCAAGAAATGGAAAGACACAGCTTTTAACAAGATAGTGATAATGAAAGGAACAAACGATCATCTCTCAAACCTCTCAACATTAATGGACTTAATTCTCCAATCAAACGACATAGGCTCATAAGTTGGATCAAAAATCAAGATCCATCTTTCTGCTGCCCCCAAGAGACACATCTATCTAGCAAAAGTAAACATCTTCTAAAAGTAAAAGGATGGAATCAAATCTATCAACCAAATGGCCCCCATAAGCAGGCTAGAGTTGCAATTCTAGTATCAGACAAAGTTGACTTCAAATTAAAAAAGGTAAGAGACAAAGAAGGTTACTACATACTAGTAAAGGGATCTCTCCTACAGGAAAAAATAACCATTCTAAGTATCTACACACCAAATGCAGGAGCACCCAACTTCATCAAACAAAAACTACCGACTCTAAAAACACTGATAGACCCAAACACATTGATAGTTGGGGACTTTTAACACTTCAATATCACCTCTGGACAGATCAACACGCCAAAAAATGAACAAAGAAACCACAGAACTAAATAATTGCATAGACCAACTAGACTTAACCGACATCTACAGACTATTCCACCCAGTAAGTATGGAATACACATAATTCTCAGCAGCACATGGAACATTCTCCAAAATAGATCACATCTTAGGGCACAAAGAAAATCTGTACAAATTCAGAAGTATCAAAAACATTCCCAGCATTCTCTCAGACCACAATGGAATAAAATTAGAGCTCAACTCAAACAGCAACCACAGAAAATCCTACAGTTCATGGAGACTAAACAACACACTGCTGAACCCTCAGTGGGTCATTGAAGAAATTAAAATGGAAATTCAATTGTTTATGGAATTCAACCAAGATGAGGACACAAAGTACCAGCTCCTTTGGGACACAACAAAGGCAGTGCTCAGAGGAATATTTATATCTCTGAGTGCATACACCAACAAACTGGAGAAACAGCAACTCAGTAATTTAAGGAAGCATCTTAATTTCCTTGAAAGAGAACAAGCCAAACCCCAAGTCAATAAACGGAAACAAATAATTAAAATCAAATCAGAATTACATCAATTAGAGATGAAAAAACCATTGAAGAATCAACAAAACAAAGAGTTGGTTCTTTGAAAAAATCAACAAGATAGACCCCTGGCAAACCTGACCAAAAAAACGATGGCAGTACACTCAAATAAACAAGATAAAGAGATGAAACAGGTAACATCACCACAAAAATAACCGAAATTCAGAAAATAATAAGGGACTATTTTGCAAACCTTTATGGCAACAAATTCGAGAACCTGGAAGAAATGGATGATTTCCTAGAAAAAATTCATATCCCCAAACTTAACCATGAAGATTTATAGCTTCTAAACAGACCCATATCCAGTATTGAAATAGAAACGGCAATAAATGATCTCCCATCCAAGAAAAGCCCAGGTCCAGACGATTCACTGCAGGATTCTACAAGGCCTTCAAAACAGAACTCACACCAATATTTCTCAAATATTTCTCAATGAAATTGAAAGAGAACGTTCACTACCAGACACATTCTATGAAGCCAGTATAACCCTCATCCCAAAACCAGGCAGAGACTCATCACGGAAAGAGGACTATAGACCAATTTCCCTGATGAACATAGACACAAAAATTCTCAACAAAATTCTGGCCAATCGACTTCAACAGGTCATCAAAAAAATCATACACAACGACCAAACTGGATTCATCCCAGGGATGCAAAGTTGGTTTAATATACGCAAGTCAATTAATGTAATCCACCACATCAACCAGAGCAAGGTAAACAACCAAATGGTTTTATCTCTGGATACGGAAAACGCATTTGATAAAATCCAGCACCCATTTATGCTAAAAGCCCTGGAAAAACTGGGATTCCAGGGAACATTCCTGAAAATAATCAAGGCAGTTTATGAAAAACCAACAGCAAGCAAACTCTAATTGGCGAAAAACTAAAGTCATTCCCTTCAAAATCAGGAACAAGGCAGGGATGTCCACTCTCTCCCCTGCTCTTCAACATAGTGCTAGAATCCCTAGCCAGAGCAATAAAGCAAGAAGAAAATATAAAGGGGATCCAAATAGGAAAAGATGAAGTTAAACTTTCGCTGTTCGCAGATGACATGATCCTATACCTAAAGAATCCCATAGACTCTACCCCCAAGCTACTAGAGCTGATCCAAAACTTTGGCAAAGTTGCAGGATATAAAATAAACACTCAAAAATCAACGGCCTTTCTCAATGCTAACGACCTGAAGACCGAGGCTGAAATCAGGAAAGCAACTCCTTTTGCAATAACCCCCCAAAACATAAAATACCTAGGAATAACCTTAACCAAAGAAGGGAAAGACCTCTTTGATGAGAACTTTAAAAGCTTGAAAAACGAAATTAAGTCAGAACTAAAGAAATGGAAAAACCTCCCATGCTCCTGGATTGGGAGGATTAATATAATCAAAATGGCAATACTGCCAAAGGCTATCTGCAAATTCAATGCAATACCCATTAATATCCCAACACCATTTTTTAATGAAATAGAGGAAGCAATCCAGAAATTCATATGGAACAATAAAAGACTTAGAATAGCAAAAACACTCCTAAGGAGAAAGAACAGTGCTGGAGGAATTACAATACCCAACTTCAAGCTGTATTATAAAGCTATAGTAATAAAAACAGCTTGGTATTGGCACCGGAACAGGCCTGAAGACCAATGGAACAGAATTGAAGACCCGGGAATGAACCCACAGAACTACGCCTACTTAATCTTTGATAAAGGAGCTAAAACAATAGTTTGGAAGAAAGATAGCCTCTTTAATAAATGGTGCTGCAAAACTGGCTCAACACATGCAACAAACTAAAACTAGAACCTTATATATCACCCTGCACCAAAATCAATTCCAAATGGATAAAAGACCTGGAGATCAAAACAGACACCCTGAAAACACTAAAGGAAGGAGTAGGAGAAACACTTGGGCTCCTTGGCACCGGATGGAACTTCCTTAACAAAGACCCAGAAAGGCTACAAATCAAACAAAGGTTGGACAAATGGGAATGCATCAAACTGTAGAGCTTCTGCATGGCAAAGGCGATAGCTTGCAAGATAAACAGAAAGCCTACAGACTGGGAGAAGATCTTTACTGGCCATTCAACAGACAAAGGCCTCATATCTAAAATATATGCAGAACTAAAAAAATTACCTTCCTCCAAAACAAAACCGCAAAGAACCAATAGCCCCCTCATCATGTGGCCGAAAGACTTACAAAGAGATTTCTCTTATGAGGAAATGAGAATAGCCAAGAGACATATGAAAAAGTGCTCTACATTACTGGCCATAAAAGAAATGCAAATCAAAACAACATTGAGATTCCATCTCACCCCAGTAAGAATGTCATATTGCAAGAAAACTAACAATAACAATTGTTGGATGGGATGTGGCCAAAAGGGAACCCTACTTCATTGTTGGTGAGAATGTAAACTGGTTCAGCCACTCTGGCAAGCAGTATGGAGATTCCTCAGAAGGCTAAATATAGAACTCCCCTATGACCCAGCAGCCCCACTTTTGGGTATCTATCCAAAAGACCACAAACAAAATCACAGTAATGCCACCAGCACAACAATGTTCATCGCAGCACAATTTTTCATAGCAAGAATCTGGAACCAACCCAGATGCCCCTCAGTAGACGAATGGATCAGGAAAATGTGGTACATATACACAATGGAATTTTATGCCTCTATCAGAAGGAATGACATTGTTCCATTTGTAAGGAAATGGAAGGACTTGGAAAAAGTTATACTAAGTGAAGTGAGCCAGACCCAAAGAAACATGGACTCTATGGCCTCCCTTATTGGGAATAATTAGTACAGGTTTAGGCAAGTCATAGCAGAGCATCACAAGGCCCAATAGCTATACCCTTATGAACACATAAGATGATGCTAAGTGAAATGAACTCCATGTTATGGAAACAATTGTTATATCACAGTTCTAACTACTTTCAACGTCCTATGTGTATCTGTAGCTTCTATTATTGATGATGTTCTTGTATCACCTTCCTGTGGTTGTACCTACACTATCTCTGTAATCTTATCTGAGTATATTGGAAACCGTGTTTACTGGTATTGAAAGTAGGAAATTCAAAGGGAATACCAAATTTGAGAGACACAGGGTAAAAAAAAGAGAAACAACTACAAAAGCAATACTTGCAAAACTGTTTGGTGTACGCGAACTGAACACCTCCGGGGGGGAAGGCAAAGGGGGGGGGTGGGAGGGGGGTATGAGGGACAAGGTAACAAACAGTACAAGAAATGTATCCAATGCCTAACGTATGAAACTGTAACCTCTCTGTACATCAGTTTGATAATAAAAATTTGAAAAAAAAAGAAAAGGAAGTGTAATTACATAATCTGATTCAGAATTATACCAAATGTTCTGTAGATATAAACTGGCTGTACATATATATGCCAAGGTCATTAGTTGTTTGACCAAGAATAACTACCATAACTCTAAAGAACAAAAAAGACTCATGTAATCTGAATTCAAGACTCTACAGCAGGATCATGATGGGGCAAACATTAATAGGAACCAAGAAAATAGATCCATATAAATATAATAAACTGTTGTTTTGTGCTAGTACTTGGGCTTGGACTGAATGACTGGGTGCTGTCCCTTCATTTTCCATTCAAGGCTAGTGATCTACCACTTCCTTGAGCCACAGCTCCATTTGTTTTGTTTGTTGGTTGGTAAACTGTAGACCAGAGTCTGATAGGTTTTCTTGCACTGTCTGGCGTCCCACCTCGATCCTCTGATTTCAGCCTCCTGAGTAGCTAGGATTACAGGCGTAAACTAGTGCCCAACCTCAATTGATATTTTTTTGGGGGGCGGGGGTTGTTTTTTCCAGTGGTGGGGCTTTAACTCAGAGCCTGAGCACTGTCCCTGGCCTTTTTTTTGCTCAAGACTAGCACTCTATCTCTTGAGCCACAGTGCCACTTCCTGCTTTTTCTGTGTATGTGGTGCTGAGGAATCGAACTCAGGGCTTCATGCATACTAGGCAAGCACTCTACCACTAGACCACATTCTCAGACCCTCAATTAATATTTTTAAGAATATAAAGCCTTTTTATTTAGCACCAATATTATTGAGCTAACTGCTTGGCCATGCCCAGCTGGGCAGGAATTAAGGGAGCTTCCATTCACAGCATGCCTTGCTCTGAAATGCAGGACAAAGGAGGGGTTTTCCCTAGCAGGAGGTGAGGGGAAACTTAGCCTCTGGAAAATTCTGATGAGAAACTGTGCCAGCTTGGCCTGGCCAAGGGGGAGGAATCAGGGGCAGTAAGCCCAGACATTGCCCACAGCTAAACCACAGAGACTTCCCATTATGTGACCTCAAAGCTACAGATCCTGGGGCTTGGAATATGGCCTAGTGGCAAGAGTGCTTGCCTCCTACACATGAGGCTCTCGGTTCGATTCCCCAGCACCACATATATGGGAAACGGCCAGAAGTGGTGCTGTGGCTCAGGTGGCAGAGTGCTAGCCTTGAGTGGGAAGAAGGCAGGGATGGTGCTCAGGCCCTGAGTCCAATGCCCAGGACTGGCCAAAAAAAGAAAAAAAAGCTACAGATCCTGCTACCTCAGCCTCAAGTGCTGATACTACAGGCGTACATCACCATACCTAGTCAGTTTTGGTTTCTCGCCTCAATCTACCCACTTATACCTAGGAAACAACTTCCAAGCCCAAGAACTAAAGAAATGTCTGAGGTATGACTTCCCCTCCCCCTCCTGGGGAGTGAAGGAAGCTACACACTCCAGGGTCAGTACTGGTGTGTCATGTAACAGGAGAGTCACCATGCTGAAGCAGCAACAAATGGTGTACATAGGGCCCTGTTGTCCCTGGAAGGTGTCATGTTCTGGGATGTAAAGCCATGCTTGATTCTGATGATGCCCAGCAAGGGGGAATGGATTCTGGTAGGCTGGGTCAGACTTGGCTAGAACAAGCAGATCCTAACCTAGAGTGGGTTACTAGGGTACCATGGTGCCCCACCCAGGAGTGCATGTCTCTCCCATACTGCTCAAAAGACATGTAGCGGATCCCCCTGCCGAAGTTGGTGAAGACATGGGAGACTTGTCTGCAGCTCCTCTCAGTCCACTGAAGGACTGGGTTTGGTGAGACGAAGAACTTGACCACTTCATTTTTGTACGTGTCCAGGAGGTGGACACGAAGTCGGTAGATGCAGCCACAGTTCTCTCCGGCACCCCACCAGTCAGCCACAGAGATCTCGATCTGAGCGCTGTTCAGCAGCTCCTGCCATACTCCTTCATCACCAGGTCCACAAGTTGCCTCTTGAAGCCCCATTTAAAAGAAGTCACAAAGCAGGTCTGAAAGGGAGCCCCTGGTACCAGTGTCAGGTTCTTTTCCATGGCCCAGCCATTCCCACCATGCTCCACCTCCCAACCTCTGAAACACTCCTCGCCACAGGAGTTGAAGAGGAGGTTGCAGCCCAGCGGTGTGTGCAGGCAGAAGCGTGCCAGGGCGCAGAGTGGGAACTCCTCCTTGTCCTCGCCGTGGGGTGGGCAGCACTGGGCTAGGGCATAGAACGCGCGGCCCTCAGCACTGTGGTCTGGAGCAAGCTGCAGCAACCACACAGAGGGTCCATCCACCACACTGCGCCAGGCCTGGCACACCAAGCAGCAGCACATCACCGGGGCATGCGGCAGCACATGGCTCAGTACCTGCACGAGCAGTTCCAAGGGCAGCGAGTCCAGGGCCACTGTTGGCTGCATGGGTGGCTGCTGCTGCCACAAGGGCCTAGCACCCATTGCCTGGCCACTCAGTTCCTGGAGGCCTGCTCAGAGGTGGTGGCGGGCTCAGATCCTTTCCCCCACAGTAATATTGGGAGCAACTGCAGAGCTCCCCTGGATTGGCCTGGGCCCCAGGGAGACCTGAGATCCGGAATAGGGGGTTCCAGGTATCTGGGCTTCTCTCTCAGGGTCTTGGCAGTTGCAGGATGGCACTGGGGGCAGAGGCTGCAGGATGTCAAAAACCATTTGTTATTGTAACAGGGTTTACAGAGTGTGAGAGAGAAAAGTATTATTTTTTTCAGTTGATTATTTTTGATAAACCTTATTTTTTTATCGCAGAAACTGAGTAGAAGGTAAGAGACTTCCCACATATCCTCTCCCCTATGTATATATACAGCTTCAATTGCTACCAGTCCCCACCAGAAGGGGACATATAATTCATTAACCTCCTGAAACACATCATTCTCATTCAAAGTTCATAGTTTACATTGGAATTCATTCTTGTTGTTGTACCTTCTGTGGGTTTGTGCAAATGTATGATTACATGAATCTATCAGTATCAAATCAATATATTCACTGCCCCCCCCCCCAAAAGACAGTGTTCCACCTACTCATTCTTATCCCCCAAATCCTGGAAATCACTGATCATTTTACAGTCTCCATAGTTTTGTCTTTCCAGTTGGCACAACAATATATATATAGCTTTTTACAAGTTAACAAACAGATAAAGCTTCTATAAATGTTTGCATATACAGTCTTGTGTACACATAAGTTTTCAATACAACTGGGAAAACACCAAGAAGTACAAGTGCTTGCTCATACAGAAAGCAAGTATTGAGTTTAAGAAAACATCAAAATGTTTAAGTAGCTAAACCATTTTATATTGCTACCAGCAATGAATGAGGGTAACTGATATTCCAAATTCCTGCCAGCATATGGTTCTGTCAGTATTTTGGAATTTGGATATTCTAACAGGTGTATGTATAATGATATACTTCATGGTTTTAATCCACAATTCCCCAATAACAAACATCTGTTGATCATTTGTTTATTTGCTTTGGTGAGAGATCTGTCAGCCTCTTTTGTTAAGTCAGGTTGTTCACTTGATCAATTGATACTTTCACACAGCCAGAAAGGAAATTCAATAGAGAAAGAAAAAATGATGATGGTGAAACAACTAGAATACATATGCAAAATAAAACTAATTAACATTGAGACAGACCTTACCTCTCACATAAAATGCTGGGCACCAGTCACTCATGCCTGTAATCTTAGCTACTCAGGAGGCTGAGATCTAAGAATCCAGATTAGGCTGGAAATTCTGTGAGACTCTTATCTCCAATAAACTACTCAGAAAAAGTGGGAAGTGGTGCTATGGTTCAAGTGGTAGAGCAAGGGCCTTGAGTAAAAGAAGCTCAATGACAGCACCCAGGCCCTGAGTCCAAGCCCCAGGACCAGCAAAAAAGAAAACAAAACAAAACAAAAAAGTACCTCAAGATCAGGTACCAATTCCTCATGCATGTAATCCTACTTAGGAGGCTTGGATTTATTTGAAGCTTGAGGTTGAGCCAGGACAGACAAATCAGATAACTCTTTATCTCGAACTAACCAGAAAAAAAAATGATTAAATAAGGGACAGAGCCTAGGTCCTGAGTTAAAACCCCAGTACCAGCACACAAGAAAATTAGTAACTCTTAAATCTAAAGGGAAAACACAAATTTTTTTAAATCTAAAAGTAAAAATAAATAATTTCATGATTTGAAATTTGTAACAAGACTACTGATACAATGCAAGTGGTAAGTGAATTCTGGAGTAGTTATATGAGGAGGTCAATTAATTCTTTCCTGGACACATTTATAAAAGTACTCAAAAATAGGAAAGGTGGGCTGGGAATATGGGCTAGTGGCAAGAGTGCTTGCCTGGTATACATGAGGCCCTGGGTTCAATTCCTCAGCACCACATATACAGAAAATGGCCAGAAGTGGCGCTGTGCCTCAAGTGGCAGAGTGCTAGCCTTGAGCAAAAAAGAAGCCAGGGACAGTGCTCAGGCCCTGAGTTCACGGCCTAGGACTGGCCAAAAATAAAAAATAATAATAATAATAATAGGAAAGGCAATCACATCAAGTCCCTGGAAATTGGTTGGAGAGCTTACACCAACAGGAAAGTATTACTTATTTCACAAAATCTATATAACCAAATAAGAACAGTGGAAGTCTATGGTATTTCAGTGCAGGACAGCTCCTTTCTTACACTTTTATGTTGTGAAATAACTGGCTCAGATGCCTAATGACAGCCTCTGACAACGCCTGTTCCCAAAGAACTGCCTTTATTTCTCCTGTTGGTTCCCTAGAAGACTCTACATGAATGACCATGTTTGATTTGATTAAACATACATCCTGCACTTAGCCTCCAAACTGGAGCCATTTGTTGAAAATATTTACAAACAAAATTTTAATGTTTTGGATTCCCCAGCCAAATAAATTGGGGCAAACAATAATTAAACAAAAAAGAATGAAAAGAAAAGCTGATGAATTGCTTATCTTAAAAAGAATGTGAAGGGTTGGGGATATGGCCTAGTGGCAAGAGTGCTTGCCCTGTATACATGAAGTCCTGGGTTCCATTCCTCAGCACTACATATACAGAAAATGCCCAGAAGTGGCGCTGTGGCTCAAGTGGCAGTGTGCTAACCTTAAGCAAAAAAGAAGCCATGGGCAGTGCTCAGGCCCTGAGTCCAAGCCCCAGGACTGGCCAAAAAAAAAAAAAAAGAATGTGAAAAGTTATGTTGTTTTCCCATGATATAGAAGGTCTTTCAGGGCCAGGAGTTTAGCCTAGTGTCTAGTGCTTGTCTAGCATGCATGAAGTCCTGGGTTCAATTCCTCGATACTACATACACAGAAAAAGCCAGAAGTAGTGCTGTGGCTCAAGTAGTAGAGTGCTTACCTTGAACAAAAAGAGCTCAAGGACCATGCCCAGGCCCTGAGTTCAAGTTCCATGGACTGGCAAAAAAAGAAAGGTCTTTCAAAGAAAGGCCTGAGAAGGCTCTAAAATCCTACTTCGAACTGATCTTTTGCTGTCAAGAAATGAAGGTTAAGGCATGGTTGTAAATTTCCTGACTTTAGTTGTATATACATGTTCCAACATGTACAGTTTTCATTGGGAAAGTCTGGCATATTTATTGGTCTCAGACATTTAAGAGGACCTATGTCATTAGCTGACACTAAGCTAAGTTGGACTTCAGGGTCCAACATACAAAGAATATAGAATTAGTTCCATAAAAATATCCAAACCAAAAACCAGCAAATAAACAAAATCTACTATGAAAACTATTAACAATCCAAGGAAACTTTTTTTCAGTGCCAATCCTGAGGTTTGAACTCGGAGTACTGTATCTGAGCTATTTGCTCAAGGCTAGTACTTTAGCCACTTGAGCCACAGCTCCACTTCCAGCATTTTGCTGGTGAATTGGAGATAAGAGTCTCATATACTTTTTGCTGCCTAGGCCAGCTTTGAACTGTCATCCTCAGATCTCAGCCTCCTTTGTAGCAAGGATTACAGGCATGAACCAGCAGTGCCCAGCTAAGAGAATTAACACTTTTTAACATTTAAAATATACAGTTACCAGCCAGGTACCATATACAGTGTAGTATTATTCAACCTAAAGAAGAAAATTACATCATTTGCAAAAAAAAGGATGGAATTGGAGATCATCATGTTAAACTAAAGTAAATCTGACAGCAAAACAAATATATTTGGGGTGTGTGTGTGTGTGTGTGTGTGTGTGTGTGTGTGTGTGTGTGTTTGGCATGAGGTAGGGAGAAGGAGAAGCTAATGGAAGGTGAATAATATTAAAGTACATTATAGGCACATATAAACATGGCATAATGAAATCTATTAAAACTTAAAGGGGTGGCAAGATTCAACTGGCAGACCACCTACCTGGCAAGTACATGGTCCTGAGGGGGAAAATAATTAATTAACAAAACCATTACTGCCAAAAAAAGAAAAAGAAAAGAAAAAAAGACAATGCCACAAGAGGATAAAAGTAATACAAGCTGGGTGCCAGTGGCTCATGCCTGTAATCCTAGCTGGTCATGATGCTGAGATCTTAAGATTGGGGTTTGAAGCCAGCCTGGGAAGGAAAGTGATGAGATGATTATCTCCAATCAACCACCTAAAAGACTGAAGTGGCATAGTGTTAGACTTGAGTATGAGGTTCAAGGACAGCTCCTAAGCCAAGCTCAAGCCCTAGAAGACGCACACACAAAAAGTAATACAAAGATTGAATACATATAACATATACATGTATAGAATCATCACAACAAAATAAGAGCTAATAAAAATTTTATAAGAGGGGCTAGGAATATGGCCTAGTGGTAAGAGTGCTTGTCTTGCATATGTGAACCCCTAGGTTGGATTCCTCAGCACCACATATATAGAAAAAGCCAGAAGTGACACTGTGGCTCAAGAGGTAGAGTGCTAGCCTTGAGCAAAAAGAAGCCAGGGACAGTGCTCAGGTCCTGAGTTCAAGCCCCAGGACTGGCAAAAAAATTAAAAGAAAAAATTTTAAGAAAAAATATTAATATGAATATACATATACTAAGTGAAAATTCATTAGTAATCAATACACTACCCACAATGAAAACCCAAGGTCTACATGGCTTCACTGCTGAGTCATCCCAAACATTTAAGAAAAAATTAAATCTTTATACATTCTTTAAAAAGGTAAAAGATAAAAGAATGCTTCCTAACTTATAATTCTGTGAGACCACAACTATTAGTTTTTTAAAGGCACTTGCTTGAGGTCTGTAGTATTACTCAGTGCATCGTTGCAATAGCAACAAAAATACTCAACAAACTACAAATAAAAAGAAACTTCTTTAACCCAATAAAGGCTATCTATGAAAAATCCACATACTTAATAGTTAACAAATTAAAGCTTTCCTCCTCTGATCAGTAAAAAGACAAGGATGTCTAGTGTCTCCAGAAAAGAAAGACAGCGAAACGTACACAAATTCTAAGTAATCCAGTAAAAACTACGGAGTGAATAAATATATTCAGCATAGTTGCAGGTTATAAGATTAGTAAACAAAAACAAACTGTAGCTCTAACTTAAACAAGTTAAAAACAAAATTAAGAACAAAAGTCTATTTACAATACCATAATAAAGAATACACTGATAATAAATTTGGGCTGGGAATGTGGCCTAGTGGTAGAGTGCTTGCCTAGCGTGCATGAAGCCCTGGGTTCAATTCCTCAAAAAAAGCTGGAAGTGGCGCTGTGGCTCAAGTGGTAGAGTGCTAGCCTTGAGCAAAAGGAAGCCAGGGACAGTAATCAGGCCCTGAGGCCCCAAGACTGGCAAAAAAGAATAAATGTAAAGCTAGGCACCAGTGGCTCACACCTGTAATCCTAGCTACACAGGAGGCTGAACTATGATAATCAAAGTTTTAAGCAAGCCCAGGCAGAAAAGTCAGCATGAGGCCCTGAATTCAAGCCCTAGTACCAGGACACACACACACACACACACACACACACACACACACACACACATACGCATAATTAATTTAGTAGCCAGCATTCAGAGGATCTTACCTATAATCCTAGCTACACACAGCTAAGATCTGACCATCTCAATTCGAAGCAAACCCGAGGGAAACAAATGCAGAAGACTCATCTATAATAACCTAGCAAAAAGGCATGTCTCAAGTGGTAGAGCTCCAGTTGTAAGCATAAAAAAACTGAACAAGAGCTTCAGGCCCTCAGTTCAAGCCTCAACACAGAGAAAGAAAGGAAGAGACAGACAGAGAGGGAGGGGGAATAAAAAGCAAGAAAATATGAGAAAGCTGGGAGAGGGAGGGAAGGAGAGCAGGAGGGAGGGAGGGAAGGAAGAGAGAGAGAGAGGGAGGGAGGGAGGGAGGGAGGGAGGGAGGGAGGGAGGGAAGGAGGGAGGGAGGGAGGGGAAAATTTAGAAGATGTACTACTGTTAAAATAGCAATGTTCTGGGCAGGGAATATGGCATAGTGGCAAGAGTGCTTGACTCATATATATGAAGCCCTGGGTTCAATTCCCCAGCACCACATATACAGAAAATGGCCAGAATTGGTTCAGTGGCTCAAGTGGCAGAGTGTTAGTTAGCCTTGAGCAAAGAGAAGCCAGGGACAGTGCTCAGGCCCTGAGTCCAAGGCCCAGGACTGGCAAATTAAAAAAAAAATAGCAATGTTCTCAATCTTATTTACATGTTCACTGAGATTTGTATTGTTTAAAGACAGACAAGGTGACTCTAAAATTCATATTGAAGTGGAAGAAACGGGGTGTTCAAAACAAAATTAGAATTTTACTTCCAGTATTAGAACTTACTATTCAACTTCAATAACTAAGACTGAGATATTGGAATAATTTTAGACTTACAGGTTGATGAGTAGAGAGTACAGAAATAAACTGACAGTCATAGTCAACTGATTTTTGACAAGGGTACCAAGAATACAGAGTTGAGTAAAAATAATCTTTTCAACACATGCTGTTGAGCCTATTAGACATCTGTACACAAATGAAATTGGGCTCCTATCTCACATAAAGCCAAAATAAACAAAAAAGACTTACAAGTAGAAGCTAAATCACTATAAACCCTTAGGGGGGAAAACATGAATGTATATAATGTAAACTTGGGCAACTGTGATGTATGTGTATATGTATATATATATACATATATATACACATATGTATATATATACACATATATATGTATATATACATATACACACACAACACACAAAAGCAGAAACAACCGAAGAGAAACAAGATAGATTAGCTTTCATCAAAAAAGATTATATTTTATCAAAATGTAAAACTTTCTCAACTGTTAAAAAATTATCAAGAAAGTGAAAAGACAATGTAGAATGGAGAAAATATTTGAAAATTGCCTTAAGTGTCTTGGATCTAGAATAAATGAAAAGTTATACAACTTGACAATAACAACAAATAATGGAATTTTAAAAAGTGGAAAGATTTAAGTATATATTTCTTCAAAGAAGATATACAAATGGCCAATAAGTACATGGAAACATGCTCAATATTTCTCATTAGAGAAATGAAGAATCAAAACCTCAAAAAGGTACTATTTGATACTGCTGTGAGTCATACTGAAGAGAAAGAACTCTCCCCCCAAAATTTAGCTCACATTTTGAGATTGGTAACCTCACATACAAGTGGGCACAAAAGGTCAATAAATGACAATCTGCAGACTTCCCAAAACGGTTAGAAATGGCTTGAGAGAACAAAGAAAGATGAGCTTGGGTCTGAACTGTGATTAGAACTTGAAGCAAGGTATCCTATATACAGAGGATATGCATGACTTGAATCTCTTGCTGGTACCATGGATGGAGCACTAAGGAAAGTAAAGGTAAAGTTCAAAAGATGCTAGCAAACATCAGAATATAGATTCAGGTTTAGTGAATTGTCTCTTCACGTCTTTGTCCATTGTTTATTTGGGCTAATAAATTTCTTTTATATTTTTTGAAAGTTTCAGAATATTTTACTATAATTTATATCGTGTGTGTGTTTGTGTGTGTGTGTGTGTGTGTGTGTGTGTGTGTGTGTGTGTGTGTGTATCCTGGGGTTTGAACTCAGGGCCTGGGCACTGTCCCTGAGCTTTTTTGCTCAAGGATAGTGCTCTTATTACTTGAGTCACAATTCCACTTATTGCTTTTTGGTGGTTAATTGGAAATGAGTCTCCCAGACTTTCCTGCCCAAGCTGGCTTTGAATCACTAACCACAGATCTCAGCCTCCTCCAAGTAGCGAAGATTACAGACCTAAGCCACCAGTGCCCAGCCTGATATTTGTTTAATGACAGGCTGAGATTTACTATGCTTCATTTAGTTTTATTTGAATATGCATGAAGCCATTATATTTTATGAAGCTTACAGTGTGAAGTTTATAGAGAAGGTGAACATTCTATTGAATGCCTTCCTTAACATGTGCTCTAAGTTAAATGGATGTCTTGGTCAATACCAGTGATATATTATGAGATATTTTAAGGCAACTGTTAAAAATATGAGATATTCAGAATAGTGCTGATAGTTAAGATGAGGCGTACTCATGTATCCCCTTTTTATATCTAAGAACTCCCCTAATGACATGGTTCAAAGAGGAATGTACTCATCTGACTTACGTAACTGTAATACCTCTGTACATCATGTCTACAATAACAATAAAATACTCTAAAAACAAAATCAGGAGCTGAGAATATGGCTTAGTAGTAGAGTGCTTGCCCCATACACATGAAGCCCTGGGTTGATTCTTCAGCACCACATATATAGAAAAAGCCAGAAGCAGTGCTGTGGCTCAAGTAGTAGAGTGCTAGCCTTGAGCAAAAAGAAGCCAGGGACATTGCTCAGGCCCTGAGTTCAAGCCCCAGGACTGGCAATAAAAAATCAAAGAACTCCCCTAAGTGCCTCTATGGTAGCTCACAACTGAATCCTAGCCACTCAGGAGGCTGAGATATGAGGACTGGGGTTCAAAGCCAGCCCAGCAGGAAAAGTCCATGAGATGCTCATGGACATTACTCAAAAAATGTCAGAAGTGGAGCTGTGGCTCAAGTGGTAGTGCTAGCCTTGAACAAAAGATCATGGACAGCACCCAGGCCTTGAGTTTGGGGCACCAAGAAAGCAAAAAACAATCACCCCTAAGAGATACCTTGTTTAAATTTAGTGGAATCCTGAAGTATATTCTAACTTGAGACCCAGTATTAGCATATTTAGGTCATCATGAATTTGCCAACTGCTACTTTTCAGTACCAATTAGTGCCCTTTCATCTTTTGTAAAATCTTTTAGTAAATTTTGCATTCTCATTGGTTCAAATTGACTATTTGTCCAAGCATCTTTTCTTTCTTTTAATTCCTTTGTTTTCTTTGTCACTGAGTATATTTTCAAGAGGGTTGGGACTACCTTGTTTCTATTTATAAATTTCTTGCCACAGATAGCCTCAAATCAGCATTGTCATAGTAAGAGGCCACCTCAATCGCAATGATGGCATTACATGCTATTAAATTATCTATAAATTTCTGAATTGGCTAAAACTGTAAGAGGACATGTGCGAATCAAAACTACAACACAACTTAGCTCAAACTATAAGCTGCCTGCATACCTGCCCCTAGGCCCAATTAGCAAGCCAAGGCACTTAAAGAATCCCTTCTCACATTGTCATTGTCTCCATACCAATTGTTTTGGGCACTCTGCAAATAAAGGGCCCAAAATTTGATTCCATATATTTAGGCTATTAACGCTTCACACACAAAATAGGATGCTTGGAAATGGAAGTGTGGTTCAAGTGATAAGAGTGCCAGCTGTGAGTAGAAAAGGCCAAGTGAGAGCAAGAGGCCTTGAATTCAAACCCCAGGGCCTGCACAAAACAACAACAACAACAACAAAAAAAACCTTTCTCAGAGAATGAGAGTAACTCAAGCCTCCTAATTAAGCCAAAAACAGCGAGAAAAGAAGCACTGGCATGATCTGAATCTTTTCTCAGTTTCAAAGGAGAAAGAAGCTACCTACATTGACTCTTTTTCCTTCCTTCCTTCCCTTATTTTTTTTTGTGTGGGGGAGGTGCTTGTACTAGGGATTAAACTCAGGGCTTCACATTCTTGCTTGACTTTTTCACTAAAGGCTGGCACTTCCAATCCACATTTTCTTATCAGCTTGCTTAGATGTGGGGCAAAAGTTGAAGATGGAGAAATGAAGCTTAAATGAAGCTAGAAGTCAAATTATTTTTTCAAATTACATTCTTCATTATACAATAATATATTTCTGGTGGTAATGTAAAAATTATATAGCCACATTGAAAACAGTTTGGCAGATCTTCAAAAGTTAAACACAGGGGTAGGGGAACATAGTTCCCCCTAATGCAATCGCAATATAGTTACCAAGTCAGGTACCAGTGGTTCATGCCTGTAATCCTAACTATTCAGAAAGCTTAGACCTGAGGATCCTTGTTCAAAGCCAGCTCAGGCAGACAAATCAAGAGATTCTTATCTCTGATTAACTACCCTAACTGAAGGTGACTCAAGTGATAGAGCCTTGAGTGAAAACACTAACTGAGCTCAAGGCCTAGAGTTTGAGCCTTGGTACCAGCACAAAAACAAAAACAAAAGTAGAGAAAGAAGGAAGGAATGCCTTAAAACCAAATAATTATATTCCTAGGTATATGCTATAGATAAGTAAGAAAAGACGATTACACAAAAATGTCAAATTTTTTGAGAGTATGGGTCTGACTGGGAAAGATGGAGAGAGATGAAAGAAGAGACATTAAGGTCCTTAATGTAAACAAATGAAAAAAATCAGAGATTTCATTTATATAGCTTCTTATTTAAGTTTGGAGGGAATTAATGGCTTTAATTTCCCAATTTAGTGCCCCAATTTTCCTATGTATACAATATGTAATATTTTCCCCTTCGCAAAGGGACAAGTCATTAAACTCTCAACTTTTCTATAAATCAAGATAGAACTTTTACATACCCTGCTTCACCAAAATGTGAAAAAACGAAACTGAAAATATTTGGTCTTCAGTAATGCCAAATATCTAGACTTTTAAAAGAATTTATCAATATTTAACCAGGTAATTGGCATGCCTTATTCTTTATGCATCCACTTATCCACACTAATAAATTGATAAACTAATGTATACTCGCTGATTCAATCCTATTTTCAGGATAGAACCATCTAGGGGAAGATTTGTAAATGCTGTAAATAATACCAGTTTGTGATATACACGTTTAGACTGATTCTCACACGGCAACAAGACCAAAAATATATTAAGTCCCTATTCACATCATGATCCTTAATAGTGATGACTTAAGGTCACAGTCAATATTTTCCTTTTGAAAATAAGCTGTAGTCAAAATTACAGACTGCCTCAGAATGGAGGAATGTACCCACTTGCTTGTGGAAAGATGTCAGGAGCTCTGTAAACTTCTGGCTGCATTGTCTCCATCACAGAATGGCAGGCAGGAAAACGGGAGTTGAGTACAGTCGGGAAATGGGACTTTGCCACTTCTTATCTCCATGCTTTCTTACTAGACTTTCATTTCCTCATGTTCTAGAAAGATCACTAAAGACCAAAGGGAACCAGCACTACGTGACTAACCCCTATTGGGGTTTGTACATAAGGGAGGCTAATTTTTAACTTACAATGTTTGATAATGAATTCTGGAAAAAAAGGGGGGAAGATCCTTATAGGTAGGCCTTGGGGCATTAGCTAGAGAAAATTGCTTGTGCCTGTCTTTCAGAATGCTTCCGCAGCCTGGACAGTTGGTTCATGAAATGACCTATTCTTGACCTATTTCATTGCTACCCTTCATGCAATGAAATGTTTTACTAATAAAAAAAACTTTATATAAAAAAAAAGAAAGAAGGGGCTGGGGATATGGCCTAGTGGCAAGAGTGCCTGCCTCATATACATGAGGCCCTGGGTTCGATTCCCCAGCACCACATATACAGAAAATGGCCAGAAGTGGCGCTGTGGCTCAAGTGGCAGAGTGCTAGCCTTGAGCAAAAAGAAGCCAGGGACAGTGCTCAGGCCCTGAGTCCAAGCCCCAGGACTGGCAAAAAAAAAAAAAAAAAGAAAGAAAGAAGAGACTGCGGTTTACTCACAAACTGATCTGTTGATGCACCCCTTTGTGCAACTAAATATATTTAAAATATGAAATGTCAAGTTTTATTTTATATAAATTAGGTCTAAATTAAAAAGGAGAATTATTAAACAGGAAAAAATCTTAAATGTTCCCAGGTAAACAAAATCTGGAAGAACTGGTTGCTACCAGACGCGCTTTGCAAGGAATACTAAAAAAATGCTAAAAAACTAAAAAAAAAGAAAAGACTGAAAAGGGAGACTAGATAGTGAATTCACACACACACACACACACACACACACACACACACACACACACAGAGCAACCACACCACAAAGGCAATTACTGGTAAATATAAAAACAACACAATTACATATTCTCTTTTTTTGGTGGCAGTATTCAATGTGAATTCATGACTCTTCCACTTTCTTGCATGATACTCTCCAGTCCAGGTGGGTTTTTTGTTTTTTTTGTTTTTGGTTATTTCAGAGATGGAGTCTAGCAAACTTTTCTGAGTTTGCTTCAAATTACAAACCTCTGTACCTGAGACTCCTGAGTAGCTGGCATTACAGGCATAAACTGGCACCCAACATACAGTTGTTGTTTTCCTTTTTAGTATATATTAGTTGTCCAAGAACATTTCACAGTGATATTACCATACATGCACAGAATGTGCTTTGATAAAATTCACCACCTCCTATTACTCTTTCTAATTCCCCTGACCCCCTTTTTGTGCCAGTCCTGGGGCTTAAACTTAGGGCCTGGGCACTGTTCCTGAGCTTTTGTGCTCAAGGACAGAACTCTACCACTTGAGCCACAAATCCACTTCTAGAGTTTTGGTGGTTAATTGAAGATAAGAGTCTTATGGACTCTCCTGCCCAGGCTAACTTCAAACCAGGATCCTCAAATCTCTGCCTCTCAATTAGGCAGAATTACAGGCATGAGCCAGCAATGCCTGGCTTCCCCTCTCCCCTCTTAAAAACAATTTTACAAATTTGGTACTTGTGTCTCATACTTACAATCATAGCTACTTAGGAGGCTGAGTTCTGAGGACTGAGGTTCAAAGCCAACTTAGGCAAAAAAGTCAGTGAAACTCTTACCTCCCATTAACCACCAAAAGGCAAGAGACAGTGCCCAGGTCTTGAGATCACATGATCAAGTCCTAGTACTGGCACCAAAAAAAAAATGTCAACAGGTTGCACTGATTCTCTCCATTCTCCATCTGCCCCTCCTTCTGGTATCCCTTCCTCCCATCTAAACTAGTTTTAATTACTGTCATTCATTTTTCTTTAGTGTATATTAATTGTTCAAAAGGGGTTTCAGCTGGGCCCTGGTGGCTCATACCTGTAATACCACCTTCTCAAAATGCTGAGATCTGAAGATCAAGGTTGGAAGTCAACCAGGGCATAAAAGACCATGAGACTCTTTCATATCTCCAATTAACCATCAAAAAAGCCAGAAAGGGAGTTGTGGCTCAAGTGATAGAATGCTAGTCTTGAACACAAAAGCTCAGGGACATCACTCAAGTCCTGAATTCAGACCCCAGGACTGGCACAAAAAAGGAATGGGATTCACCACAGTATTCCATACATGTATATAATTTAATAACTTGACTGGCACTGTATCTCTGTGCTAGTCCTCTAGAAAAGCCCATATTCTATCCAAGCAGGTCAAAAGCACCAGATAAGCTTAAATTGAGGAGATTTCTACAAAACACTTAAACAGTACTCCTGATTGTTAAGATAATCAAAAATGAGAGAAATCTAAGAAACTGTCATAACCAAAGGAAGTATAAGGATATATAACAAAAAAGCATGATATAATATGCCTAAGGTCCTGTAGTATACTTTCTTTCCATTCTATTCCATGTTTTGAAATGCAATATATTTTCCCCCCAAAAAATGTTATCCATACAAAACTACATGCTGTACAAGTTGTGGGGGGGCCTGGGGAGGGGAGGAGGTGGGAGAAAAATGAGGGAGGATATAACGAGTTTGATAAACGTACTCACTGCCTTACATATGAAACTGTAACCCCTCTGTACATCACTTTGACAATAAATAAATCAATTTAAAAATGTTATCCAATGGTCTATTAAATAAAGGAGATAAACCAAACTTGTTAGTTCATACTGTAATACCAGAACACAGGAGGCTAAAGCAGGAAGATCACAAGTTCAAGGTCAGCCTGGGCTACACATCATCATCCAGACTAGTCAGGATTACATAGAAAGAGATTGCCTTAAAAAACAAGAAAAAACAGATAACCATTGGGCTGGGCATATGGCCCAGTGGTAGAGTGCTGGCCTTGTATACATGAAGCCCTGGGTTCAATTCCTCAGCACCACATATACAGAAATATCCAGAATTAGCAGTGTGGCTCAAGTGGTAGAGTGCTAGCCTTGAGCAGAAAGAAGACAGGGACAGTGCTCAGGCCCTGAGTTCAAGCCCCAGGACTGGCAAAGAAAAAGATAACCAGGCATGATGGCTCACACTTGTAAAGTCCTACCCACTCAGAAGATACAGTTCAATGCTGACTCTGGCAAAAAGTTCATAAGATCCCATTCTCAATCAATAAAAGTCGGTCAGTTACCAGGTGCAACTCACACCACTACAATTCAAAACCAGCTCTAGCAGTCAAATCTGAGATTCTTATTCCAATTTCCTCCCAAGAAGCAGGAAGTGGCATTGTGGGTCAACTGGTAGAGAACCAGAGGAGCAAAAAAACTAAGCAAGTGCAAAGCCCTGAGTTCAAGCACCAACATAAAAAAATAAAATTCAAGGCTGGGAATGTAGCTTAGTGGTAGAGTGCTTGCCTAGCATGCATGAAGCCCTAGGTTTGATTCTTCAGTAACACATAATCAAAAAAGCCAAGAAGCTGTGCTGTGGCTCCAGTGGTAGAGTACTAGCCTTGAGCACAGAGAGGGTCAGGGGTAGTGCTCAAGCCCTGAGTTCAAGCCCCAGGACTGGCAAAAAAAAAAAAAAATCCGAACGTGGTGGGAAGCATAAAAAGATTACAGTCCAGGTTGACCCAGGCATAAACTTGAGACCCCATTCAAAAAATAACTAAAGCAAAAACAGCTGGGGACATAGTGGTAGAACAGCTTCTGGCAAGTTCCAGGCCTTGAGTTCAAACTCTAGAGGGTCCGTGGGAACAGAGGGAGGACTGGAGGACAAAATAATTCTTGAGACACTAAGTTAAGAACACCTCAGGGGGGGGATAGGGTAAGGGGGAGGGGGGAGGGGGGTATGAGGGACAACGTAACAAACAGTACAAGAAATGTATCCAATGCCTAACGTATGAAACTGTAACCTCTCTATACATCAGTTTGATAATAAAAATTTGAAGAAAAAAAAAAAAGAATCTTGCCTTCCCTTCCTTATCTGAAGTTTCTGGAAAGGCTGGAAAAATACAATTTGGAAAAATCTCAGAACTAAACTGAAACACAAAATTATGTTACTCCAAATTTTTCTAAAATTCTAACTACTCATTTTTGAAATGGTAATGATATTATCTAACTTACAGGCTTATTTGAGAACCACAGACAGAATTTTCAAAGGTGAGTGATGAACACACCCTTCAGAAACCATATTATATATTTGGAATATGCTGTTTTTCTCAATGAACATTTTCAATTCCTGGTAATAGTGACCTTTCTAAAAGAATAATAATAAGATAAAATAATAATCAGCTCACCACACTCACCTATTCAAACCTGTCCTTATTAAATTCCAGCCTGTTAATATAAAAGATGTCCTCTATAACTTTACCTACTATCTATCTCTTACTTGTGTCTTTATCTATTAACTTATACCTAGTATTAATGGTATCTCCATGCAAAAGAATTCCTTACTATCTGCACACTGCAATCTGAAAGCACTCCTCTTCCTTTGAGCTTTCACAGTAAATCCTCACATTTGCCATCAGCATGGCCAGAACACTGGCTCCAGGACTGCCTGTTGATACTAAAATCTAAATATGTTCAAGTGCTTTGCATTTTACTTGCACATCACTGCACACATCACGTCCAGATGATGTGTACTACTAGCATAATATACATGCTATGTAAATAGGTATACTATTGTTTAGGTATAACTGTTGTTTAGGCAATAATGACAATGGAAAAAGTTAGCACATGTTCAATACAGAGACACTTTTCTCCACTAACTATAGCCTTTCTTCAGTTGGTAAATCCATGTATGTGGAATTCAAAGATGTAGGGTCCACATATTCAAAAGGATTAATTGTACTTAACCTGTGTAGAACACCAGCCATAAGCAAAAAAAAAAAAAGTTAAAGAAGAGTATAAGACTCCAAGTTCAAGCCCTACACCAGCACAAAAACCATAATTTCACTTGAAAGTTTCTTTGAATATAATCTAGGGGCTGGGAATATGGCCTAGTGGTAAAGTGCTCACATCGTATACATGAAGCCCTGGGTTCGATTCCTCAGCACCACATATATAGAAAAAGCCGGAAGTAACGCAGTGGCTCAAGTAGTAGAATGCTAGCCTTGAGAAAAAAGAAGCCAGGGACAGTGCTCAGGCCTGAGTTCAAACCCCAGGAGTGGCAAAAAAACAAAACAAAACAAAAAGTAAAGCAATGGTAGTAATGACCTAAGAAAGTTGTTATGAACATTAAGCAAGAAATATAGTTAAAAGCTTACCTAGAGGCTGGGAATGTGGCTTACTGGTAGAGTGCTTGTCTAGCATTCACAAAGCCCTGGGTTTGATTCCTCAGTACCACGTGAACAGAAAAGGCCGGAAGTGGCACTGTGGCTCAAGTGGTAGAGTGCTAGCCTTGGGCAACAAAGCTCAGGGACAGTGCCCAGGCTCTGAGTTCAAGCCTCAGAACTGGCACAAAAAAAGCTTACCTAGAAAGTAAAGGGGTGACACTGTCCAAAAAGAAATGCATTCATTGCCTAAATTGTAACTCCTCTGTAAAACACATTAATAATAACAAAATTTTAAAAATTAAGATTTTAAAAAAGCTCATTATGGACTAGGAACATGGCAGTGTAAGGCCCAGAGTTCAAACTCTAGCACAGGAAAAAAGGTTTTTAAAAATTTTTACAGTTTTGGGCTGGGGATATAGCCTAGTGGCAAGAGTGCCTGCCTCGGATACACGAGGCCCTAGGTTCGATTCCCCAGCACCACATATACAGAAAACGGCCAGAAGCGGCGCTGTGGCTCAAGTGGCAGAGTGCTAGCCTTGAGCGGGAAGAAGCCAGGGACAGTGCTCAGGCCCTGAGTCCAAGGCCCAGGACTGGCCAAAAAAAAAAAAAAAAAAAAAAAAAATTTTTACAGTTTTGCCAGGCACTGGTGTACACTGTACAGGTACCACCTATAATCCTAGCTACTCAGGAGGCTGAGATCTGAGGATCATGGTTTAAAGCCAACCCAAGCAGGAAAGTCGGTGAGACTCTTATCTCCAATTAACCACCAAAAAACTGGAAGTGATGCTTTTGCTCCAGTGGTAGAGCGATAGCCTTGAGATGAAAAGCTTAGGGACAGTTCCCAGGCCCTGAGTTCAAACCCTACAGCCAAAAAAAAAAACAAAAAAAAAACCAGCTTCTCTGTTAAAGACAAGCATTAAATACTTTAAATTTACTATACCAAATACTTAAGGGAAAATTTATGAACACTCAGTGATAAGCCATATAGGAGGGGTAAGCAAATATGCAAATACACTGTAGAATAGTACACAATGCACCAGCAACAAATGGGACAAGGAGATGGGGATAGGTAACATTCCCAGAGGGGCTGCTGGCAACTGACATTTCATTGAAATGGTAGTACAAAGCCCTCCAAGAGAAAGAGAAAATGAGGAATTAATGCTGAGGAATTTAAGTTGATTATAATGCTGAATGAGTGTCACACCGAAAAGTAGTTAGAGGGCAAGCGGGTTGGAGGATAGAAGGAAAGTAGGAAATAGTGTGGACAAGAAAAGTCAAGAATATAACACGTGTGTGGTTTTCCCATTAATATCTGCGTAGTTAGTGCCTGTACTTCCTTTAGGTCTTGGTTCATATGTAACTTGAACAGTGAGACCTATTGGGGTTTGAAAAACCGTAAAGCCTAAATTAAATGATCAGTTGGTAATGAAATAAATTGTAATTTACTAACATACTCTCAAAAGTAAACCACATGATAACATATGGGGCATAAGAACAATACTAAACATAGTTGAATATTTGAAAAGCTCCCAATATATTTGAAGAAAAAAAACTATGGACTTGCTGGAATTAAGTACGCCATTCTAGCGAAGCATTTCCCCCATGAAAGGTTTTAGGAGGCATGGAAAAGGCTCTACACTCTGAAGTAGATACCAGAGTAAGGGCGAAATCCAGTTTGACTAGCCTTTCCAGCCCTCCCGGCCTCCACCCACCACTATCCTCTGATTTGCTAGAAATTTGGGGATTTGGTTCTAGGCCAGCATAAGAAAATAAATGAAATGAACAGAAGGCAGAAACTGTTGCAATGATGGCTAAAGGATTTTGTTTAAAGTTTTTGAATAAATTCCTAAAGTGGATTTTTTGCTCATTGTTTCTTACACAAGCTTCTTTGGTCATTAAAATAAGAAAAACAGAATATAATCACGACTTTGAAGATGATCAACATGTGGAGAAACGTGTGTAATTCTCTGGCTGAGAGAGGAGAGAGAGAAAGCAGCTAGGGAGTAAAATATTGGTGCAGGGGTAGGGGTAGGGGGGGAGGGGGGAGGAAGACTGAGTTGGGGATGAAGTTTGCGTAGTCAGGGGGTGAATATGTGCCCAGTGAAAAGCAGGTATAAGCAATAGGGAAAAAATGCAGGCTCAGGAGAGAAGACGCATAACCACAGGTTAAGAAGTTAAAAGGGCAGCAGGAAGGAATAGCGGGGAGTGGGTGCTGGCGTCCATGTCTAATGACCGCAGTCATGGTCGCCAGGAACATCTTAAAATGTCTTACAAACAGCAAAGAATTCTCATCCTATCCGCCCCCACGTTAAGGCAAGAAGAGAAACCTTCCTGAAGTGTACAGAGATTGTTTGATGAGAACTACCTGCTCCCTGTCTTACACTCACCTTGGTAAAGAAGGCAGCGAATGCAGCTGCGTGGCCCGTAGTCAATGCTCTTTTGTTTAGGCGGAAGCTTTAGCTTCTGCAGCTCCCATCCGCCGACAACTTCCTGTGTCTCTTGGACGAGATCGGGAATGCTTTAATCTCATTGGCTGCCTTACAGGATCCAAACCCGCGTGGCTATTGTAAACAGCTTGGAAAGGAAATTCTAGTCGTAGTCGTAGTCGGCAACTGCAATATATCGTCCAAATCTAATATCTATAATTTGTCACCTAACCTTAATTATTAGCCATCAACAATTAGCATACACTGAAAAAAATGGGCAGGAAGGTGAAGCATTTGGGTATGAGTAGTAGTGGAAGGGGGAAGGACAAACGGAGAGCATAAAGGGGAAGGTATGTAAACACTTTATGTACACAGTTGAACACAGAACAAAAAAGCTTGTGATTGGTTTGGAAAGGGAAACGGGAGGTGAGGAAGACTGATAGGTGAATCTAATCAAGATACATTGCACATATGGACATATCAAGATGCAACTCCTATGTGTAACTGATGCCAATAAAAATGTAGAAAAAATATTTCACATCATGTTAATCATTTAACTCAGAGTTATTTCTGCCTTCTGTGACTGTCGATACCTACTTACCATACAGACTTACTGTTTTTTGTTTAGCATATCTTTTTGGAAATAAGGTTCAGTTTTGTTAAAAGTGGTGTACTATTATTTCTTTCTTTTTTTTTTTTTTTGGTCTTTTCTTTTTTGGTACTGGGGATTGAACCCAGGACGTTGCGCTTTGCCACAGAACTACATTCCAGCCCATTATTATTTCAATCTAAAAAAACAAAAACAAAAACTCCTAATCTGGTACTGGTGACTGATGGCTGTAATCCCACTTAGGGGGACAGAGAAAAGTCAGTGAAATCCTTATCTACAGTTAACCAACAAAAGGCTGGAAATGGAGCTGGAGCTAGCCTTCAGGAAAAAAACAAACACTCAAGGCCAAAGCCCAGGCCCTGAGTTCAAACCCCAGGACCATCACACACAAAAACTTAAATCACACTTATCTTGTGATATTTTCAGCAGAGTTAAGTGCCATAATCAAATTTCCAAGCAAAGATGAACTTATTTAGAAAGCATATATGCATATTCCCCAAAGAAAGAAAACAAAAACAAGAAAAAATTTTCAATAAGAACAGTCCTAGCTGGGGGCTGGAGGCTCGTGCCTGTAAACCTAATTACTAGAGAGACTGAGATCTGTTTTTGTTTTTTCCAGTCCTGGGGCTTGGACTCAGGCCCTGATCACTGTCTCTGGCTTCTTTTTTTTTTTTTGCTCAAGGCTAGCACTCTACCACTTGAGCCACAGCACCATTTCTGTTTTTTTCTGTTTATGTGATGCTGAGGAATTGAACCCAGGGCTTCATGTATACGAGGCAAGCACTCTACCACTAAGCCATATTCCCAGCCCAGAGACTGAGATCTGAGGATGGAGGTTCAAAGCCAGCCCAGGCTGGAAAGTCGGTGAGGTTCTTCTTCTTTTTTTTTTTTTTTTTTTTTTGCCAGTCCTGGGGCTTGAACTCAGGGACTGAGCACTGTCGCTGGCTTCTTTTTGCTCAAGGCTAGCACTCTGCCACTTGAGCCACAGCGCCACTTCTGGCCTTTTTTTATATATGTGGTGCTGAGGAATAGAACCCAGGGCTTCATGTATACAAGGCAGGCACTCTTGCCACTAGGCCATATTCCCAGCCCTTGGTTAGACTCTTATCTCTTAAAAAAAACTATTCAGGAAAAGCTGAAAGTGATACTGTACCACAAGTGGAAGAGCACTAACCCTGAGCAAAAAGAAACTCTGGGACAGCACTCAGACTGAGTCCCAAGTTTATTCCAGTGACTTATTACCATATACCAAATAAAGTAAGGACATGATGAATGGCAGAGAACAGAACTTTATTACACTGCAGCCATGGGATGCCAGCACAATAGTAATAATATATCTTCAGTTGTGTTCAGAAATACAGGCATTGGCTCAGGTTAAAATGGAGTATGGGGATCAGGAAAGATCCCCATGATGAGAAAGATGAGAAAGATATGAATAGTTAAAATAATCTGGAGTCACAGATATGTTTGATTGTTACGTGATTGTCTTCCAAAATATCTTTCTTCTGTGGTGGAGAAGCTGTTAACACTTTCCTACTGGTGAGGAGGAGCAGAACCAAATTGCCTATTCGGTTGTCTCCCAAGTTCTGACTGTTCTTTCCCCAAGACAATAATTAAGATGCAAGAAGGCAGTGCTTGTCTGAGAGGCAGTTTGCTTTCATTCACAAGATGCCTATGTGTAAAGTTTGAAGACATCAAGGCATGGCTAAGATCACAGAGCACAGATGTAAAGAGGGAGGGGAGCTGTGTCCAGCTTTTAGTTAGTTCACAGGCCCAGCAAAAGTAGCTTTTCACTTTTTATTTGCCTTTTACAATACCTCCAGAAATCTCTGGGTCTAAAATCGGTACCACACAGTTCTCTTTTGATTATATTCAATTTACCAAAATACATAGAGCAAGTACCATGTCCTCAAAATTATGCTGCATCCAGAGGCAGTGAACTAGAATCCCACAGCTTAGGGACTAAAAGTGATCACTTTTAGCCTAGTATAACACAGATTTTTGTCATTTGTGGAATGAATAAATGAGCAAAATGTAGTCAAAAAATGAGGAGGATGAGCACAAACTTCTTATTTTTGCTGGTATTTTTATAATTTAATAATTTATTCACATTTCTTTATTCCATCAACGTATTTAGAACACTAACTCATTTCAAGGTTTTGTTCCTCATGCTGCTTACAGAAAGAAAACTAAAACCCAGTCCTGGCTTTTTAATACCTCCCACCCAGTGGAAGATACATAGGAATAAACAGTAGCATCATAATGTGACACAAAGTATTAGTAACTAAAAAAAAAAGTATTAGTAACTAGGAAACAATGAAAAAAATTATGGCTGAGTTATTGGAAGACCTTACAAACTTAAAAGGTATATTATCTCCTATAGCACACTACATATCCATATATAATGTTAAATAAATGGTTGAATGGAAAAATGAAAGGGAAGAATAACAGTGAAATTGAAGTATAGCCATGAAGGAGCAGTGATGAAATATGAGACCAGAGATGTAGGAGGTCAGAGAGAGAAGACCCTTTTATACAAGGTCTTCTGTCCTCAAAGAAATTACAATATTGTATGAGACAATTGTGTGTGTGTGTCTGTGTGTGTGTGTCTGTGTGTGCACCTGTCCTGGGACTTGAACTCAGAGGCCTGGGCACTGTCCCTGAACTTTTCTTGCTCAAGTTTAGTGTTCTACAACTTGAGCCAAAGCTCCAGTTCTGGCTTTTTGGTGGTTAATTGGAAATGAGAGTCTCACGGACTTCCCTGAACAACCTGGCTTCAAACCATGGTCTTCAGATCTCAGACTCCTGAATAGCTAGGATTACAAGTGTTAGTCACCAGTACCCAGCAATAATAAAAAATATTAAGAATCTAATTGCTAAAAAGTGACAAAGGCAACCAGGTTCTGATGGTTCAAGCCCATAATCCTAGCTACTCAAAACTCTAGGACCCTAAGAGAGCTCAGTTCAAAACTAGCCTGGGGGAAAATAGCTGCAAGACTCCATCTCTAATTAACTAGCAAAATGTGGGACTCAAATAGAAGAGTACCTACCAGCTGTGAGTAAACAAGCTGAGTAAGAACAAAAGTTCTTAATCTTGAACACTGAGTTCAAGTCTTGGTACCAGGAAATCCTCCCCCCCCCCCCCCACTCAATGACAAAGGCTGCAAAGAAACAATGTGTGTAAGAGGGTAACAATGTACATGGGTATGGAAGGCTGGGTTGTCTTTCTAGAAGGGCTCTAAAAACAACCATGTATAATCAAAATTCATGGGCCTCTACCAGTCACCAGAACCACTGTTGTATGTATATCATGTCCTCTATACGTTCCTAACTTCTTGTTTGTTTTTTGCCAGTCCTGGGGCTTGAGCTCAGAGCCTGAGTACTGTCCCTGGCTTCATTTTTGCTCAAGGACTCTGCCAACTTGAGCCACAGTGCCACTTCTGGCCTTTTCTATATATGTGGTGCTAAGGAATCGAACCTAGGGCTTCATGTATATGAGGCAAGTACTCTTGCCACTAGGCCATATTCCCAGCCCCCTTTCCTAACTTCTTAATATTGTTTACAAAAGTTTACTCTTCCTCCCTCCCTCCCTCCCTCCCTCTCTCTGTCTCTCATAAACTTGAAATTGGGGAAAAGCACAACAAAAGCTCTTCTCTGTGTTTTCATATTACTTACCTTTCAAAGGTCAGCTTATGCTTCAAATTGGTAATGAAAACCTCTGTCTTATTCCTTCCTTTCCTTAACCCAATCTAAACAACAATCTTCTGTGCTTCTGCCATAGTATCAGATTTATCACTTATTTTTATTCATTCTGAAAACATTTTCTGATTAACTGCTGTGTAGGTATCATATTCAGGGCAGTAAAAATAAATCTATAAACAAGAAAGAAAAAATCTTTCCCCTTTGGGATCTTGTATATTAGTAGAGAAGAAAAGCCATAAACAAAATGAAATGTTAAGGGCTTGGAATGTGGTTTAGTAGTAGAGTGCTTGCCTAGCATGCGTGAAGCCCTGGGTTCAATTCCTCAGCACCACACGAACAGAAAAAGCTAGAAGTAGCACCGTGGCCAAAATGGTAAAATGAGAAAAAAGAAGCCAGGCACAATGCTCAGGCTCTGAGCACTCAGGCCCTAGGACTGGAAAATAATAATAATGATGATAATAATGTTAAATATGAAGCTTATAAAGAACTTTCCAACTCCAGGTGTCCTTCTAATCATTAGGAGAGCTTTCAGGATTTTTTTTCAGTACAAATGCCTGATTTCTATCTAAGCCAAAATTGTAAAAGGTAAATTAACAGAGAAGCCACATTTTGAAGGATCAAATCTTGGGAGTCATTATTAGAATACAGCCAATTGTTACAAAGGCCTGCAGCCTGCTAATACACTTAACACTGTTAGCAAACAGGCCAGAGAGGAAAGAACAAAAACAGTACCACTAAACCAATTCAGCTCACATCTATTCAGGAGGCTGACATCTGAGGATTGCAGTTTGAAGCCAGCCTGGGCCAAAAAGTCTCCCCCCTCTCCCCTAAGACTCTTATCTCCAATTAACCACCAGAAAACTGGAAATGAAGCTGTGGCTCAAAGCTCAAAGTGGTAATGTGCTAGCCTTGAGCAAAATAGATTAGGGACAGAGCCAAGGGCCTGAGTTCAAGCCCCACAACTGACAAGAAAAGAAAAGAAACAGCGGGGGGGTGGGGGGAGGGAAGAGAAAGGAAGACAGGGTAATAAGGAGGCTGAGTCTAAGTAATTTCTCACAGCCATCTCAGTGCCTAGCCAGGTGTTGGGGGCTGTTAGTTTCATAGACATCCTGGCTTCTAGCCAGTAGATTGGGGGTAGGAGATTGGGTGGGTATCCACCAAGATCCAAGGCCTAGAGGTGAGAGGTGCCATCTTTTGAATTGCAGATACCTGGCTCAATGGGGAGAGCTAGGAGGGCCCTGCTTCAGAGAAATGCAGATGTCATAGCCTTAAGAAAGCTTTTCATAGGGGGCTCTGAATGTGGCTTAGTAGTAGAGTGCTTGTTTAGCATGTGTCAAGCCCTGGGTTCTATTCCTCAGCACCACATAAACAGAAAAAGCAGGAAGGGTGCTGTGGCTCAAGAAGTAGAATGCTAGCCTTGAGCAAAAAGAAGCCCGGGACAGTGCTCAGGCCCTGAGTCCAAGCCCCAGACTGGCGAAAACAAACAAACAAACAACAAACAAAAACAAAATAAAAGCTTTGCATAGAGAATGCTCTGATTCTGCCTTAACTCCCGAAATGGCTTGAATCACTGGCCTCTACTTAACCTCTAAGTACACCCTATATGGAAGGTTGAGGCCTATGTTCCCTAGATGGAAAAGTTTTGCTTGATACCTGCTTGATACCATTTAAGGTCTGGCATCTTGTCCACATGGTGAGGGAAGGAAAAGCCCCTCCCCCTTTTCAGGTGATGGGTGCAAGTGGATCCTTGGAGACAGGGGCAGGCACTTGGCTGATAGGTTACTAAACCTGTCTAGTGTGTGGGACTGGGAGCTTCATGTGACCCTACCCCCTGCCCTGACCCTATTTAGAGTCAGAGGAGTTGAGGTGCCATTACGTCATGCCATGTGTGTCCGTGTTCATGACCTGTGTCATGTATCATGGCTATTCTCTGGTTGCTGTGGTATCCCACTTCAGCTCTCCATTTGAGCTGAATTGGTTTGTTTGTATTTTGTTCTTTCTTTCCTCTCTAACCTGTTTCTTAACAATGTTAAGTGTATTAGCAGGCTGGAGGCCTTTGTAACAATTGGCTGCCTGCAGGCTGCTAGCATTCTAATAAAGACTCTATGATTTGATACTTCAGAATGTGACTTCTCTGATCATTTACCTATTACAGAAGGAAGGAGGGAGGGAGGGAAAGGAGGGAAAGAAAAACAAGTGAACACATACATATATAAATAGAAATATACATGAATTACAGGTTAATGGTTGCCTCTGAAGTAGATTCTGAAAAACAAGTGTGAGGAAGATCTCAGCTTGAGTTAATTTATATGCAATTATTTTGTTACTGAATTGAGAGTTCAGAAGAGTTCATTATACCACTATAATTTAAAATATATTACTTACATTGTTTTGTATGTATCATATATTATAGTAGAAAGATAAGGAACGGTGTGTGTGTGCGCGTGCGTACACAGGTGTGTGTGCGCGCGTGTACAGGCGTGCATGCGCGCCTAGTCCTGGGGCTTAAACTTAGCATCTGAATGCTGTCCCTGAGTGTTTTTCCCCCAAGGCTAGTGCTCTACCACTTTAGCTACAGCTCCATTTCTGGCTTTTTGGTAGTTTATTGGAGATAAGAGTCTCATAGACTTTCCTGTCCAGGCTGGCTTTGAACAGCTATCTTAAGGTCTTAGCCTCCTGAGTAACTAGGATTATAGGCGTGAGCCACTGGTGCCTGGCTAAAATAAACTTTCAATAAATTGCAGTAAATGACTTTTTTGGTATATGCATTTTCTTTTTTTTTAACTTATGGGTTCATTCACATGTTCTTAAGTCTATTACTTTTTTTTCTTTTTTGGTACTGTGGATCAAAAACAGGGCATTGTGGTTGCCAGTCAAGTGGTATTACAGAGCCCATAATATAAATGTATATAAGCATTAACATTAGTAACCACACTACAATCAACATGTGGAGCAGTTTCTGATCCCTTGAATGTCATGTAAATAGAAACATACAGTAAACAACTTTTACAGATAGGATATTTTTTCTTAAATTAATGCCTATGAGATTGTTTCAAGCTGGTTCATTTATCAATAATTCATTACTTTTCATTTCTGAGTAGTATTCTATAGTATGGATGTGCCACAAATTATGCTTTACCCCATTAAAGACATTTTCCTTATTATTTTTTCACTATTGTTTATTAGTTAATTCTACGTTAGCCAGAGAACGTACAGGGTATAGTATCATATTGTGTGTGTGTGTGTGCGTGTGTGTGTGTGTGTGTGTGTGTGTGTGCCTGCACGCACCAGTACTGGGGCTTGAACAGGGTCTCATATTCTCATCAGCTTTTTCAATCACAGCTGGCACTCTTAACAAATGAGCCACATCTCCACTTCCAGTTTTATAAGTAAGCCATCAGCACTGAGCAAAGGCTATGATTTTTTTTCTCAGGATGATCAAGCCACCAGAATTTTGTATTTCTCATTCTTCCAAATGATAAGTAAGGGCTCTATATCAAATATGGCACATCAAGTGTACTGAGGTCTGTTGTCCACATTTGCTTATAAAGTACAGGTTCTATACTGGAATAAGCAAGCCAATAAGACTAAGGTCTAATATTCCCACCTAGTACCAAGCTCATTAAAGCAAGGACTTCATTCTGATTGAACCAGACCATTTTCCCCAGCCCAAGCTCCAAGCTCCACAGGAGTAGTATGGCAATTATGCCTTGGAACAAGATTGGCCAAAAGAACAGCAAACTCAAAGCCCCCCCCCCTCAAAAAATAACCTGACTTTATTTGAAACAGAAAGTAGTAAATCCAAGCTCAAAGCATATCTCGAAAGCAATGGAGTTTTTGACAGTAAGCATTAGAAATAGTGTGGTAAATTCATGAAAGCAATAAAAAGAACCATAAACCAGGTACTTTTCTGGAAAGGATTAGAAAAAGAAAACTAGTAAGAGTTCACAAAGAATCAGAAGAAATTTCAGAGATCATGTCCACAAGGTATATCACGCCTATACACAAATATGTTTATCTTGTAACCACTCTGGTTTTCTGCAAATAATCACATACAAAACATAGTTGAGCACTGTTCACTTTTCTATTTTTGTTGTTTTGTGCCTATCCTGGGGCTTGAATTTATAACCTGGGAGCTGTCCTTGAGCTCTATCACTTGAACCACAGTTCCACTTGGAGTTTTTGGTGGTTAAATGGAGATAAGTCTCATATACTTTCCTGTACAGGACTTGAAGCACGCACAATCCTCACATCTCAGTCTTCTGAGCAACTAGGATTACAGCATATAGAGTATTGTTAATGCCATAAACTTTATGCCATATAACCCTGCGAATTGTAGAATATAAAATTGAAATCACTTGCCAAAGGGAATATGGGAAAAATCCATCAGTCTCATAAGGATTTTTTTGCCTCAGATAATTTTCTGGATCATAATGAGAGGATGTCATTTTGTGGACAAGACACCCACTAAAAGAAAAAACAGATGAGCCTAGGAATATGGCCTAGTGGTAGAGTGCTTGCCTCACATACATGAAGCTCTGGGGTCAATTCCTCATCACATATATGGAAAGAGCCAGAAGTGGACCGGTGGCTCAAGTGGTAGAGTGAGCAAAAAGGTTGAGCAAAAAGTAGCCAGGGACAGTGCTCAGGTCCTGAGTTCAAGCCCAAGGACTGGCAAAAACAAAAACATGATAAAGGGCTGGGGTTCAGAGGGGAGAACACATGTTGCTCAGAAACAAATACTTTCCTTGCATGCACTTGTTCCTGAGTTATCTACATAGTAAGGAAAAGATATTTGTCTCCATAAAAGACATCCTGTTTTTGGCATAAAGTGGAATTTTTGAGCACGGGGAGGAACGTTCTATGGTATTCTGGGAAGACCTGAACCGAACCCTGCAGGAGCTTGTGAGAACATATGCACATCAAATTTCTTATTTGTGACATTAGTCAGACCTGTTGTCAACACAAGCAGCATAACAGCGTGTATGAGAATGGTACATATAGTGTACATAGTCCATAGTACATATAGTGTAGAGCCTTCAGCTCTAGTGTCAGTGTATGACTGATTTCCTGTAGTCCTGGATATCGTGAGTTAAGTGAAGAGTGGGCAGTAGGAATAATGGGGAAAGTGGATCCATTTGCTTAGGATGCCATAACAAAACAGTACAGACTAGTTAGCCTAAGCAACAGATTTTCAAAGGCTTACTTTTCTCTGTCCACCAGGGGTGTTTTCTCAAAGTGCTGAATGTTAGATCAAAGATCAATGTGTAGCCTGGTTAGTTAGCTATTAGGCATTCCTTCTTGACTTGCAGATGACAGGCAGCTCAACTGCTGCCTCTTTATGGGGTGCTTACCTTTGCTCTATCTCCCTGAATCCCAATCTCTTTATTATGGCACTGGTCACACAGGGCTAGAGCCTGCTGTGTGGGTTCATTTTACCTTAATTACCTCTGTCAAGGCCATATATAGGCACATTCTGAGATTCTAAACACAGTATATTAATTGTGAGGGCATACAATTCAGTGTATAACAAGTAGATCTTCTGAGATATAGTTTCTCATCCCTGCCAGCATCTCCCACCTTCAGTGTAGTGCTCAGAAAATGGCTTTGTCCCCTTCTTGATAAGAAACATGCTTTGCACAATGCTGGGAAAACAATGAACTTCTTTCTCTTCCCACAGTCTGTGGGACTGTGTTTCCCACAGTCATTTGGTAAAATTGAGAAGTGGCCAGAACCTGTAGCCATACCACAGAGGCCTTAGTCAGAATGCTAAGCAAGACATTGGACTAGAAGTGGCTTATTCCTAACGTGGAGAAAATGCCATTTTTGTGAGGATGAATAATGGTGCTGGCATCAAAATTGCCTGGATATAGTGCATGGCTCAGTCCTAGGGAGTGGGGAGGGATTATTCTCGTCAGTGTCTCCTTAGCATTTACCCTTGACTGTGCTTTTAACCTAGGAGCCTGCTTCTCCCTTCAGGTCATATTTGTTGATTGTTAATCAGACACACCTTGCTACCAAAGCTCAATAATATAAAGAAAATGTGCACAAAAAAGTAATGAAGGGAGGACTCAAGGATTTTTCTAATCTAGTCATGGCTCCACCATTACCCTTTGTCACAGGACAGTTTCTCAGTCTCTATTATGACCAGGGGTGACCATGACCCAACTCTGTCCAATGAAGTATAAAAAGAAAGTGTTACAAACTTCTGAGAAGAAACTAAGTTTAAGTAAGAAGCACTAATGTGGGAGAATATAGTTATACTTGGAATGTGGCACTGCAGTTTGGAGGACTTGTAGCCAGGCTCCTGACAAACCTGAGATTAGAGACCACTTACTTAGAATGGTGATTGCAGGAGGGTAAATTCTTGGTGTCCTTGTGGCATTGCTGCAGAACCAACAAAAGTGTACTTCAATATCGTAATAGTAGTGAAAATACTTCAAACTTTATCATTGTTCTTAAACAATAGCTTTATTACAGTTGAACAATGCTTATAAGCATTATTGAATAAGGCTTACTTTTCTCTGTCTGCCCGGTATGAAGAATTTCCTCTGTCAAAAACTCTTGCTGTGGAGGTATTACCCAAATCCACGGGGCCAAGATCTCTCTGAAACCATGAGCCAAAACACATCATTACTTCATCAGAACTAAGTAGACGCTTCAGTGGAACGGAGGTTTGATCTCATGGTGTCATGCTTGCTTTCTAGGCAGGGGCTCTACAACTTAAGCACTCCCAGATAATAATAACACTTGAAAAATGTAATACATGTACTTTAGTAATAGTGGCTCATGCCAAATAATTCTAGCTACTCTGGAGGTGGAGATCAGGAGATGGTGGTTTGAGGCCAACCTGAGTAAAAACTAAGACCCCATGAAAACAACCTAAGTTAGGCATGGTGGTATGTGCTAATGTTTCTTGTTTCACAAGAGGTATATGTAGGTATTTTGTAGTCTTAGATGGCTTCTGGGAAAACATGTATCTTTCTGAAAATATAACTAAATAAGAAAGGGCTGGGAGTAGGTCTGTGAAGTAGAGCACTTGCCTAGCAAGCATAAGGCCCTGGGTTCAAATCTCAGTACAAAAAAAGAAATATAGAATTCACATGACAAAAAATAACTACAACTAGACACTATGTTGAAAATGAACTATCAACTTCGGGGGGATGACAGGAGGGAAAAACTGTGAGAATGTAAGGGAAGAGGTGACACTGTTTAAAAAGAAATGTAAAAAAAAGAAATGTACTCATTACCTGGCTAATGTAATTGTAACATCTGTATATCATCTTTACAATAACAAAAAAATAACTATATTGGGCTGGGTTCCTGTGGCTCACTGCTGTAATCCTAGCTACTCAAGAGGCTGAGATCTGGGGATGGTGGATTGAAACCAGCCTGGGCAGGAAAGTCTGTGAGACTCTTATCTCCAGTCAGTCACCAGAAAATCAGAAGTGATGCTGTGGCTCAATGTGGTAGCACACTTGTCTTGAGTGTATAACCTCAGTGACAGTGCTCAGACCCTGAGTACAAGCTCCACAACTGGCACACCCAAATCATAATTATATTGTCATTATTGTGCTTCAACAGTAATTACTATCCTCTAATATATTCAATATTCATCCACAGAAAAAACTTTCCTCTGATCACATAAATACTTGTGATTTTGCCAGATCAAGATCCCTTGGAGCTTCCTACAATGAAGTTGGTTCATTTGTCTATGAATCCTCTATAAAACTCCACATCACTCTCCTTGTCTTTTTTCTATGAAAAAACATTTTATCACTTGATAGATTTTGCTGATTTCTACTCATTGGCCTTATAGAACACACTCCTCTATTTCTGGCCTTTTTGGTAAACTGGGAATTCAAAGAATTCTCATTTCATTCCAGATAGCTTGGTATTTCAGCACAAAGACTTCAGAGGCAGTGTTGTATGAATGAGCAAGAGAAAAGAATATACTGTATAGTTGTTTGTAGTGTATATTACCAGTACATATTGGTGGTTACTTCCTAGATCACTTGGATCATTTAAGGAGATGAGTTTACTCTAAAACATGGTGATGCTTTAACTGTACAAACGCTTCTACATTTGCTAAATTCAGCTTTCTTCTGCTAGGAAATTTCCCTGATCTTCTCTTCGGCGGCCAACTCATTTCTGTTTCAGTTCACATGACCAGAACAGGATAATTTTGTGTCCTTTTTTCTGTTTTTCCAATGCTAAAACAAAATTTTTAATTGCTATGATATCCCTGGTGTTCTAAGACAGTATCTCCCCCTATGGAGTCCAGGCTGGCTTTGAATTTGCAATCCCCCTGCCACAATTTCCGGAGTGCTAAGGTGACAGGAAAGAGCAACCAAGCTCAGCTTGTAAAGATTTTTCAATTGACAAGTAATATTTTATATGTGTAGTATACGATGAGTTTTGAAATAAGTATATATTGTATAATGTCTAAATCAAGGTAACTGGCATGCACATTATATTGCATATCTAAACTCTGATAGAGAGTACACTTTTTTGTACCAATATTGGGGCTTGAATTCTGGGCCTCATACTTTTGCTTAGCTTTTTCCTCTCAAGGCTGATGTTCTACCACTTGAATCACACTTTTACTACCATACTTTGTGCTGGTTAATTATAGATAAGTGTCTCATAGACTTTTCTGCAAGGAGCCTGCTTCAAGCCATCATGTCAAATTTCAGTCTTCTGACTAGCTAGGATCAGTGACATGAGTCAGCAACACTTGGATGGTCATCACACTTAAGATGTACTTTTTAACAATTTTCAAGATCTAGAATCTAAAATGGCAAAAATGAAGCCTTTATCTTGTAGAGCTATTATGGGCTCAAAATGCAATCATAGCCAGGCGCCAGTGGCTCAAGCCTATAATCCTAGCTACTAAGGAGGCTGATATCTGAGGCTCTCAGTTCAAAGTTAGCCCAGGTGGAAAAGTCCCTGCGACTCTTATCTCCAATAAACCACTCAGAAAACCGGAAGTGGCACTGTGACTCAAGTGGTAGAGCGCTAGCCTTTAGCTCAGGGACAGTGCCTAGGCCCAGAGTTCAAGCCCCATAACCATAAAAAAAGCAATTATATTTGTTGTGTTTTATAAATGCATTAGTAGGTGAAGTGAGCCAGACCCAAAGAAACATGGACTCTATGGTCTCCCTTATTGGGAATAATTAGTACAGGCTTAGGCAAGTCATAGCAGAGCATCACAAGGCCCAATAGCTATACCCTTATGAACACCTAAGATGATGCTAAGTAAAATGAACTCCATGTTATGGAGACAATTGTTATATCACAGTTGCAACTACTTTCAACGTCCCATCTGTATCTGTAGCTTTTATTATTGATGATGTTCTTGTATCACCTTCCTGTGGTTGTACCTACACTATCTCTGTAATCTTATCTGAGTATATTGGAAACCGTGTATACTGGTATTGGAACTAGGAAATTGAAAGGGAACACCAAAATTGAGAGACACAGGGTAAAAAAAGACAAACAACTACAAAAGCAATACTTGCAATACTCTTTGGTGTAAGTGAACTGAACACCTCAGGGGGGAAAGGGTAAGGGGGAGGGGGGAGGGGGGTATAAGGGAAAAGGTAACAAACAGTACAAGAAATGTATCCATTGCCTAATGTATGAAACTGTAACCTCTCTGTACATCACTTTGATAATAAAAATTTGAAAAAAAATGCATTAGTAGTAGTAGTAGTGTTTGTTTGGGGTTACATCTTCTATTTTGTGTCAGTACTGAGGCTTAAGCTCAGGTTCTGTCATTTAGCTTTTTGCTCAAGAATGTCTCGTTAACAATTGTGCCACATCCACACTTCCAGCTTTTTGTTGGTTAATTGGAGATAAGAGTCTTATGGACTTTGCTGCCTGGGCTACCTTCAAATCTTCATCCTGAGTTGTCAGCCTTCTGAGTAGCTAGGATTATAGGTATGAGCCATCAGTGCCTAGCTTTGGGGTTTTGTTTTCTGCCCATTCTGGAGACCAACCCAGGGCCTTGTGCATGCTACACAAACACTTCTCTGTGGATCTGTATACCTCCCCCATCAATTCCATTTGTTATTATTGTTACTGACATGTTGCAAACTCATTATCTACACCTAGCTGCCTAGTACATCACAAGGGACAACTGCAAAGCAGGTACTTAGTAAATATATGCTTCAACTTTGTTAAATGACTTAGTGATCTCTTTTTCACACAAAGTCTTCCTTTGTAGTTCAGGCTGGCCTTGGATCTTGCCATCCCCTGCACCAATCTCTACGAGGGCTGCATTTCAGGCTAGGAATATAGGCATGCACAATCATGCCCAGCAATTTTTTATTTTATTTTTATTATACTATTATAGTACTTCTAGTGGCCATTATCTACCAGGTATTTCCTGACTATGGTACCATTAAAAATTTTACTACATTGGGAGGAAGAAAAATTAAACCTCATTCTTCTTTATTGGCTCCCTTACTTTTTGACTTGCAAATTAATTCCCTCACATTACCTGCAATCTTCATTCATCTTGCTTGCCTTTTATAACTCATGAAGTCATTTGCTGTTGCTCTGCTTCCTAGAAATTTGTAGAGTTCAAGTCTCCATAGCACCAACATTCCCATGAGGTGGTTTGTCACACTAATGAGGTGGAGAGAGAACGAGAGAAAGAGAATATACCAGGAGCTAGAGGTTCTTATATGTATTATTAGATATTTAGGAGTCTGAGATCTAGAGGATCAGGACAGAAAAGTATGCTGGGCATAATCTCCACTTAGCAAAAAGCCAGACTAGAGCATGATTCTAACAGTAAAGCACCACTTTGAACAAACAAGGCAATCAAGAGTGTGGGACATTAAGTTCAAGTCCTAAAAGTCGGAAAAATAATACTGAGTATAAGAAGCACACACGACATCTGCTTGGTAATTTGATCAAGACTAGCGCTAAACTAGAGCACCATTTCCGCTTTTCTAGTGGTTAATTGGAGATAGGAATCTCACAGACTTTCCTTCCCTGGGCTGGATTTGAACCACAGTCCTCAGGTCTCGGCCTCCTGAGTAGCTAGGATTGCAGGCATGAGCCACTAGCACATGGCTTATTTCATGTTTTTACAAACCCTGTTAATCCCTTTGATGACTGGTTTCTAGGTAATTAATTCTTCCTCCTATTTCTGCAATAGTTTTTGTTTTTATTTGAGTATTTTTTGTACAATTTTAAGTCAGGTGTGTTTAATCATTAAATTGTTCTCTCAAATCGTGTGGAAAGTATATTTTTGTTTTAAAAAATTGTTTGGATTTAACACTTGTCTGAAGACCATGGAGTCCCAGTGTACGGATGACATCAAGGGGTCAATCCACGACCAGCATTGGGTCGGAGGTGGAGGAATCGGAAGTGGTTGGGGTTTTGGGGGAGGAGATCCGCTCTCATACCAGAGTTGCAAGTGTTGAGCCGCCATATCTGCCGCCGCTGCCGCCGCCGCAGTTGCGAATGCAGCATCGTCCCTTAAGCCGCCTCCGAGGTGCAGCTGAGGTTCGGTGTCGCTTCCCCGTGGTCCTTCGCAGTTTCGGCTTTACTCCCGCCAGCATAGCCCGCTTTTCTGCTCTTTCTGGCCCGCTGACTCCGCTCCTTCCCTGCCAAACATCAGGTCCTCAGACCATGGATCCGGGTTGCAGCAGCAGCAGCGACTCAGCGCCCGAATGCTGGGACCAAGTGGACATGGAGTCTCCAGGTCGAGCTCTGAGCGGGGATGGAAAGCCCCTTGCAGTCGCCGAGGTTCAGCGTGAGCATCTCAGCTCAGCCTTCAGCAGTCAGCTCAATGTCAACGCCAAACCCTTCGTGCCTAATGTTCACGCCGCGGAGTTTGTGCCGTCCTTCCTGAGGGGCTCTGTAAAGCCTTCTACCCAGCTGCCTGGCTTGGCCAGCGATGATGAAACCTACACCGGCGCGGGAGACCTTCAAGGTAAAAGGTTGGGACGGGGGGCACCTGTGGAACCTTCCAAAGATGAACTCATAATGTGTGAAGGTTCCAATTCAGCCATTAGCATGGAACTTTCAGAACCTGTTGTAGAAAATGGAGAGGTGGATATGGCCCTAGAAGAATCATGGGAGCACAGTAAAGAAGTAAGCGAAGCCGAACCTGGGGGTTGTTCCTTGGGAGATTCAGGACCTCCAGAAGAAAGTGGCCAAGAAATGATGGAGGAGAAAGAGGAAATGAGAAAATCAAAATCTCTGGTCGTACCCTTAGGTGTTCCTAAGAAAGAACACGTAAATGTGGTGTTCATTGGGCATGTAGATGCCGGGAAGTCAACCATTGGAGGACAGATAATGTTTTTGACAGGAATGGTTGACAAAAGAACACTTGAGAAATATGAAAGAGAAGCTAAGGAAAAGAATAGAGAAACTTGGTATTTGTCCTGGGCCTTAGATACAAATCAGGAAGAACGAGACAAGGGTAAAACCGTAGAAGTGGGTCGTGCCTATTTTGAAACAGAAAAGAAACACTTCACAATTTTAGATGCCCCTGGCCACAAGAGTTTTGTACCAAATATGATTGGTGGTGCTTCTCAAGCTGATTTGGCTGTACTGGTCATTTCTGCCAGGAAAGGAGAATTTGAAACTGGATTTGAAAAAGGTGGACAGACAAGAGAACATGCAATGTTGGCAAAAACAGCAGGGGTAAAACACTTAATAGTGCTTATTAATAAGATGGATGATCCCACAGTGAATTGGAGCAGTGAGCGATATGAAGAATGTAAAGAAAAACTGGTGCCCTTTTTGAAAAAGGTTGGCTTCAGTCCAAAAAAGGACATTCACTTTATGCCCTGCTCAGGATTGACTGGAGCAAATATTAAAGAGCCATCTGATTTCTGCTCTTGGTACACTGGATTACCATTTATTCCATACTTGGATAATTTGCCAAACTTCAGCAGGTCAATTGATGGGCCAATTAGACTGCCTATTGTGGATAAGTACAAGGATATGGGTACTGTGGTCCTGGGCAAGCTGGAATCAGGATCCATTTTTAAAGGCCAGCAGCTGGTGATGATGCCAAACAAGCACAATGTGGAAGTTCTTGGATTACTTTCTGATGATACTGAAACTGATTTTGTAGCCCCAGGTGAAAACCTCAAAATCAGACTGAAGGGGATTGAAGAAGAAGAGATTCTTCCAGGCTTTATACTTTGTGACCCTGGTAATCTTTGCCATTGTGGACGCACGTTTGACGTTCAGATAGTGATTATTGAGCACAAATCTATCATATGCCCAGGTTATAATGCGGTGCTGCACATTCATACTTGTATAGAGGAAGTTGAGATAACAGCCTTAATCTCCTTGGTAGACAAAAAATCGGGAGAAAAAAGTAAGACGCGTCCCCGCTTTGTAAAACAAGATCAAGTGTGCATTGCCCGTCTAAGGACAGCAGGAACTATCTGCCTTGAAGCATTTAAAGATTTTCCTCAGATGGGTCGTTTTACTTTAAGAGATGAGGGTAAGACCATTGCAATTGGAAAGGTTCTGAAATTGGTTCCAGAGAAGGACTAAACAATTTTCTTAATGCTTCTTCACGAAACTGTGAGGAGAATTAATAGCAAAAGTTCACCTTCTTACTCGCTGTTCATAAACAGACTTTTCTCCATATTTTGCAAAGAGAAATTTGACAGCAAAAATCCATGTTTAGTCAAGCTTTCTCATGTTGAGATCTCACTTATATCACTGTTGGAATATACTCTCAAGTTTCTTCCCACTATGTCGCTTTGCTTTCAGTAATAGTTTGTAAGTGATGTGGATGTAATTGCTTAAAATAATGAAAAATTAATATATTTCTAATTTTTCATTTTTCTTGAGGATATATAGACATCCTTTGTCCCATGAAGACCAAATCAGTGTGTCAAAATCAGTATGTGTGTATGTACATGTTAAGAGAAGACAACTACATGTGAATAAAATATTCCATTTGAAACTCTTTGGTATTTGAGATGTTTTTCAATAATGTTTAAATTTGTGTGTAATAGTATTCCATTAGCTTTTCTACTTTCTTAATTAATTGAATGCATTTATTACTTGGATTTTACAAAACCTGTCCTCCGTTTGCTTATTTGTGCTGGTACTGGGTCTTGAACTCAGGATACTCTGCTTGGCTTTTTTGCTCAAAGGTGGCATTCTGACACTTGAGCCACACCTCCCCTTCCAGGTTTTTGAAGGTAAGCGTTTCATGGACTTGCACACACTTTTTTTCTGTGCTGGTCCTAGGGCTTGAACTCAGGGTTTGGGAGCTGTCCCTGAGCATTTTTACTCAAGGCTAGCTAATGCTCTGCCACTTGAACCACAGCTCTGCTTCTGGCTTTTTGGTAGTCAATTGAAGATAAGAATCTCATGGCCTTTTCCTGCCCAGGTTAGCTTTGAACTAATATCCTTAGATCTCAGCCACCTGAATGCTAGTATTACAGACATGATTCCTTTGTGTCCAGTTATCCATTCACTTTTTAGTGAGAAATTTAAGAAAACACCTCATAAATTTATACTGAAGGAAAAATTTCAGTTTTGAAAAATATTATGTTAGGATTCTTCTCAATGAACCTTGTTTTCTGCATCCAAGTCTAGTCAGTAAAGGAGTTCTACTTCCCAGCTTGTATTTGAAAATGAAAAGCCTAGGATATCTTATTCCGTCAGATCCCATAATATTGAACATGGAAAAATTCTGTGTAAATGTGGAAATTCAGACTATAAGTTGAATAAGGTCTTGTTTTTACCTTAACACAGGCACTGGACATTTCTCTAAACAACTTCTTTGTGAAACTATCAATTATACATTCTGAGGCTGGCAACATTTATTGTAAGGGTTAAAACTTGATAACTTCTCTACTTGCACTATCTCTGTATCTTATCTGAGTACACTGGAAACCACGTATACAGGTATTAGAACTAGGAAACTGAAAGGGAATACCAAAATCGAGAGACACAGGGTAAAAAAGACAAACGATTACAAAAGCAATACTTGCAAAACTGTTTAGTGTAAATCTACTGAACAACTCGGGTGGGGGGAAGGGAAAGGGGGAGGGGGGAGGGGGAAATGAGGAAGGAGGTAACAAACAGTACAAGAAATGTATCCAAAGCCTAACGTATGAAACTGTAACCACTCTGTATATCAGTTTGACAATAAAAAATAAAATAAAAAAACTTGATAACTTCTATAACTTTCAGAAGCTGAAGACTTTGGTCTTGGTAAGTGGGTAGTGTCCCAAGGTGAATATCTACTTACTGGTGGGCAAAGGCAGATTCTTTTAGGCACACCAATATTCCTGGAGCCAGAAACCATTTTTTTTTTTTTTGCAATTCCCATACTTACAGGTTGTTTGCACAGGTACATTATACAGACTGTTGACATAATCATCTGGGTCTCTATTCCAGTAAAGGTAGTGTCTCCTTTTCCATGACATTTTCTTTGTATACCTACATGTCTCCTGGGGGTCTTAACATGTCAGAAATTCCCTGGTCTTGTCAGATCATCAATAGCATGGCTTTTCTGTGCACCATCCATCACAGATCATCAAGGCATTCATAAAGAAATTAGGAATTTTTAGTTTGTCATACATAAACTGACCTAATCCATAGGGTTATGTTTTATACCGTCATGGATCTAATCCTTCCATTATCAATGTCAGTGGCAAGAGTTTCACCTTGAGTTACTTCTCTTAGTTCTGTGTTCTGAATTATGCATAAAATACAGTCTAGTTTAGTACTTGTTAAAATTTTACTGGCAACCACTGTATTTGCAAACATAGTTTAGATGCTGCATCAGTGTCATTGTTAATGTAATTTTAGGAATTTACTAATGGTATGATTATGTACATCATCCATCGATAAGCTAAAACACAAGCCAGGACAGAACTGTATCCACTCAATTTGGATAATTTTCTGTCAGAAACTGGCATACACACACACACACAGACACACAGACACACACACACACACACACACCCTTCATAGAAAAGAGCAAATCGATTTTGGAAATCCTTTATTTGCAATTCACTGAGGATTAGATCACCCAGGATTTTGGAGATACCAGACTGTCTTTGGAAAACTGTAGATACAGGCTAGGTAGGCATGGTGAAGCATGCTGAAATCCCAGCAGTTGGGAAGCTGACTGCTGAAGCAGAAGATCATGAGTTCCAGGCTACCCTGGGCTAAATAGTGAGACTCTGTCTTCAAAAATATACAGTAGAAATAATCACAATAAAACGTGTTTCTAGCTTTCTACATGCTCTAGTTGTTAATATCTTGGTGTTATTCTCCAACGTTTCATATTAGGGCTATTCACAATACTAGGTTTTCTAGGTCATCCAACTGCTTATGAAGCATATTCAGGGCACTGTCCTTTTAGATGTTTCTTCAGTTCAGACTAATTTAATATACCTATCTTGAGAACATCATCTCAAATTCCTGCAATCAAGAAAATGTAGACTCTCCCAGAATCTAATCGCATGTTTAGTACATTTTGAACTCTTCTAGCTTTCTCAGTAATTCTACTCATTGGCTCTTAGCAACTTTTCTCCCAGTCTTCCTAGTTTATTTCTCTAGTCACTATGGGACAAATCTGAAGACATAAGGAAAGGGATTAAGTTGTTCTGTTATTCAGTTAGGACTTAGAAGGTACAGAAGGTGAAAGTTTGGATTGAGTAGAGACTAGCACACTACAGTTCTCCCTTTAAACATCTTTGTCTGGCACTCAGGAAGAATTTCCAGTACTTATAAAAAATACTCTCTAAGGTCATCATTTCTTTCCTCAAAAGACAAAACCTCTCAAAGGTTCCCTTCTGTTTCCTTTGTGTGTTTTTAATTTTTTTATTTTTACATTTGCCAGTCCTTGGGGCTTGAACTCAAGGCCCAGGCATTGTACCTGAGGTTCTTTAGCTCAAGGCTAGCACTCTACCACTTGAAACACAGTGCCACTCTGGCCTTTTACTGTTTATGTGATGCTGAGGAATCGAACCCAGGGCTTCATGCATGCTAGGCAAGCATTCTACCATTAAGCCACATTCTTTGCCCCTGTTATTCTGTTTTTAATTTTGGTGTTGTTCCTGTGGCTTGAACTCTGGGCTCTATGTACTCAAGGGCAGTGCTCTACCACTGAGCCACAGCAACATATCCTTCATTTTTAGTGGTTGATTGGCATAAAAGTCTCACACACTTTCCTGCTCTGGCTGGATTTTAACTACAATCCTCAGCTCTCAGCCTCCTGAGTAGCTAGTATTACAGGTGAGAGCCATCAATGCCTGCCAGAAACTGTTCTTTTTAAATTCACTTAAAAACATTTGACAGTACAAATAACATTTATTTATTGTGGTGCCAGTCCTGAGGATTGAACTCGGCTAGGTTACTGCCCCTGAGCTTTTGCATTCAAGGCTAGCTCTTTACCACTTGAGCCACAGCTCCCCTTTCAGCCTTTTTTGATAGTTAATTGGAGACTCCTGGACTGTCTTGCCTGAGGTGGCTTCAAGCCATGATCTTCAGATCTCAGCCTCTTCTAGGATGAAAGGCATGAGCCACCAGCACTCAGTTCACTCATAATTCTAAAAGATTGACTGCTAAATAAAGAGATTACTAGTTATCATCTCATGTCATACACATTAAAATATCCAACAATTACAGAAATTCTGTCAAAACTTGAGCATTTGAATATGTTCATATGGACCTAGTGCCTAATTTCATGTTCAGTGTTTTTGTATTTTTGTATTAAGACAATTGGCATATTACTAGTTCTTTTTAATTTTCAGCTGCAATATCTACTTATAGTTGACCATTGAGAGGAAGAAGAATTTAATTCATAACTCTCAAGGAATGGGGAAACTGAACTTGTCTTAAAATTTAGAGACTTTTTTTCAAGGCAACTAGTGTGCAACTAGTGTACAAGTCAAGAAGGGAAAGGCAAAATAAGAAGAAAAACCTACTGAATGAATATGCCAGGCAACAAAAACCAAAAGAGGGGAATGTTTATACATACCAGAGTTTACAGCATACAATTTTATATTATAGAATATAGAATATAAGCTCCCCATACAGTCTTAGGTTGCACTGAGATGTATTAAAATTTTTAACAGGAAAGTTGTCTAAGTTCTAGAGATATTTTTCACACAGTTATCCTTGAGAATTGTATAATTTAAGCTGGATGGCTGTGGCTCATGTCTATTACCCTAGGTATTTGTGAATCATAATGGAAGGATCATAGTGCCAGGTCAGCTCTGGACAGAAAAGTCCATTATACTTTGTCTCCATGGAAGAGAAGCTAGACCTTGTTGTGCTTGCTTGTGGTCCCAGAAACTATAGGAAGAACAGAAGTAGAAGACTGCGATTCAGTTGTATGCCAGGTAGGAAGCTAGACCCTGTTCCTTTTTTTTTTTTTGGCCAGTCCTGGGCCTTGGACTCAGGGCCTGAGCACTGTCCCTGGCTTCTTCCCGCTCAAGGCCAGCACTCTGCCACCTGAGCCACAGCGCCGCTTCTGGCCGTTTTTCTGTATATGTGGTGCTGGGGAATCGAACCTAGGGCCTCGTGTATCCGAGGCAGGCACTCTTGCCACTAGGCCATATCCCCAGCCCCTAGACACTGTTCTAAGAATAACAAATGAAAGAATGGAGCTGGTGGCCTGACCCAGTGGTATTTCAGCTCCCTAGGAAGCTCATAGGCCCTGTGTTTAAAACTTCTAGTGCCACAAAAAAAAATTTATATTGGGGCTGGGGATATGGCCTAGTGATAGAGTGCTTGCCTCACATACATGAAGCCCTGGGTTCAATTCCTCAGTACCACATATATAGGAAAAGCCAAAAGTGGTGCTGTGGCTCAAGAGGTAGAGGGCCAGTCTTGAGCAAAAAAAAGCCAGGGACAGTGCTCAGGCCCTGAGCTCAAGCCCCAGGACTGGCAAAAAAAATTGTATATATATTTTTTAATGAGTCAGTGTTGATAAGCCCTTCAAGTACTAAAAGGGGGGTTTCAGCAAAGCCCTTTATTTTATACTCAAACAACCAGAAATCATAAAATACATATAATATGCAGGCACTTCTAATGAAGATAATTTTGCCCTTGCTGAATTTTGAAAATCCAAGTAGCCTGGCACTGGTGGCTCACACCTGTAATCGTACTCAGGATGCTGAGATTTGAGGGCCACAGGTAAAAGCCATCTCAGGCTGAAAAGTCTGTGAGAGTCTCATGTCTAACTGCAACGCAGAAAGCTGGAAGTAAATGTGTGTGTGGCTCAAGTAGTACAGCATCAGGAAAGAAAGAAAGAAAGAAAGAAAGAAAGAAAGAAAGAAAGAAAGAAAGAAAGAAAGAAAGAAAGGAAGGAAGGAAGGAAGGAAGGAAGGAAGGAAGGAAGGAAGGAAGGAAGGAAGGAAGGAAGGAAGGAAGAAAAGAAAGAAAAGAAAGATTAAGAGATCCTTAATTCAAGCCCCAGTATGGGCACAAAAGAAAAAAAGTCCAGACAGTCAGTATTGAAACTTGGCATTATTTTCAGCATGAAAGGACAAAAGATTTGTTCACAGTAAGGCTACTTTTCACAATCATGTCATTGTATCTCTCAATTGATATGATATATATATATATACATATAAACACGTATTGTATGTATGTGTATATATATAACCAATTATAGCTGTTCTTTCACATTCAAGCACCAAGTAAAAGGCTTCCTCTATGCCCTAGCAGAAGCTTAGATTAATGATCTCCCAACACTGCTTCGACTTGTTCTACTGAAATCTAACTTTGACCTTTTGCTACACCAATAAATTCACAGAAAAAGGACATAATGTCACAAGCCAAGTGACCAAGAATTACCCCCAAAGGCCTTTTTAGGTTCTAGGTGGCGGTCCCTGAATTAAATGTTAATGCTTGAGCTCCGATGTTGTATTTATTTTTACTCATTTTAATTGATGCTCTTAGGAAGTATTTAATTTAGTTTTATTAAATGCCTCAACTTTTTAAATGGTGTATAAATAAGTAGGTAAGTTTATTACATTTTTTAAACATCTAAAGGCTTAGGTCTTGAGTCATTCTGTATGGCAAAGAAATGAGATCTGGCAATACCAGCAGTATTGTAACTAACTTCTAGGATTAGAAAGACTGCCAAGCCCTTAAGGTTCCCAAATATAAATATGTTAGATTCCCCATTACCTACCAATGTCTGACTGAGTAGAACAGAAGATACCACCTATAATTTACTATGTAGATTGATAACAGCTACCATGAGGGACAAGTTCTGCTCTGGGCCACTATTGGAACACCAGCTCTGCCAATAGCTCCAAATATCAAAGAAGTAGCCAAAATAAAAATATATTATCCTCATGACAGGGAATATATCTAGCACTGCATTGAGCAAGTAGTGAACTTCCTTTCCTTTCCCTGCTACTAATATTTATTATCGTGATCTTGATCATCTCCCAAAGTGGCTATAGTTCATGGCAGAGCTTGAACTCAGGGCCTGGGTACTATCCTGGAGCTATACTGCTCAAAACTAGTGCTCTACCACTTGAGCTGCAGCTCCACTTCTGGTTTGTTGGGTGCTTAGTTGGAGATGAGTCTCACAGGCTTTCTTGCCCAGACTTGTTTTGAACCACAATTCTTTTTTTTTATTTTTTATTAATTGAACATAAATTTTTTTACAAGGTGTTGTGAAAAGAGGGTGCAGTTACATAGTAGGGCAGTGTGTACATTTCTTGTGATATCTTACAACCTGTTTTTCCATCCCTTGTCTAGGTCAGGTAGACACATATGCAATATACAATGTATCAAGAACATATACAGTGTTCACAGACTTGGTCTCTACTGTCTCTCCGTCTCCCTTTGTTAACAGTCATATATCAGGGAGATCATGCCCCTTTGTTTTCTGTGTTCTAGGCTTGTCTCACTCAACATTATTTGTTCGAGTTCTGACCATTTCCCTGCAAATAACAATATTTCACCATTCCTAATCGCTATGTAGTATTCCATTGTGTATAAGTACCATATTTTTTGGATCCATTCGTCTGTAGAGGGGCATCTGGCTTGTTTCCATATTTTGGCTATTGTGAATTGTGCCGCGATAAACATGGAAGTACAAATGTCTTTTTGATATCTTGGGTTTTGCTGTTTAGGATAGATGCCAGGAGTGGTATGGCTGGGTCATAGGGTAGGTCTATATTGAGCTTTTTGAGAAACCACCATACTGTTCTCCAAAGTGGTTGTACTAATTTGCACTCCCACCAACAGTGGAGAAGGGTTCCTCTTTCCCCACAGCCCCTCCAGCATTTGTTGTTTCCTGAGTTCAGAGTATAGGCCATTCTAAAAGGGGTGAGGTGGTATCTCAGGGTTGTTTTTATTTGCATTTCCTTTACTAGCAGGGATGTTGAGCATTTCCTCATGTGTTTCTTTGCCATTTTTATATCTTCTCTTGTGAAGTCTCTCTTTAGCTCTTTTGCCCATTTCCCAATAGGTTTATTGGGCTTGGAGGGGCTTAGTTTTTTTAGTTCTCTGTAGATGACCGATATCAGGCCTTTGTCTGTTGCTGTGCAGGTAAATATCCTTTCCCATATCGTTGGCTGTCTTTCTATTTTGGTGGCTATGACCTTAGCTGTGCAGAAACTTTTTAATTTGTAGTAGTCCCATTTGTTGAGTCTTTCCCCTATTTGTTGTGCCCCTGGGACTCTATTCAGGAAGTTCCTTCCTGTGCCTATAAGTTCTAGTGACTTTCCTACTCTGTCCTTCAGTAGTTTCAAGGATTCAGGTCTGATGTTGAGGTCCTTGATCCATTTTGAGTTGATCTTGGTGCATGGTGATAGGCTTGGGTCTACTTTGAGTTTTTTGCATATGGCTGCCCAGTTCTCCCAGCACCAGTAGTTGAAGAGGCTATGTTTATTCCATTGTATGTCTTTAGCTCCTTGGTCGAATATAAGTTGGCTGTAAGAGTGCGGTTTTATTTCTGGGTCTTCAATTCTAATCCACTGGTCTTCCGATCTGTTTTTATACCAATACCAGGTTGTTTTTGTTATGATGGCCCTGTGGTAGAGCTTGAAGTCTGGTATTGTGATACCTCCTGCACTGCTTTTTTTGCCTAGAATTGCTTTGGCTATTCTAGGTCTTTTGCTGTTCCATATGAATTTATGGATTGCTTTCTCTATTTCAGTGAAGAATGTGACTGGGATTTTGATGGGGATTGCACTGAATTTGTATAACAATTTGGGCAATATGGCCATTTTCACTATATTGATTCTGCCTACCCATGAGCATGGGAGGTCTTTCCTTCTCCTTGTGTCCTCTTTGATTTCCCTTATTAGATTTTTGTAGTTTTCATTGAATAGGTCCGTCACGTCCTTGGTTAAGTTGATCCCTAGGTACTTTATTCTTTTTTTGGCTACTGTAAATGGAATTGTTTCCATAATTTCCTTTTATGTTTGTCTATTGCTGGTGTACAGAAAAGCTGCTGACTTTTGTGGATTGATTTTGTATCCTGCTACTTTGCCAAATTGGTTTATTAGGTGTAGGAGTTTGGGTACTGAGTTTTTTGGGTCCTTCAGATATAAGATCATGTCGTCTGCGAATAGGGATAACTTGATTTCTTCCTTGCCGATGTGGATCACTTTGATGTCCTCCTCTTGCCTTATTGCTATGGCTAGGGATTCCAGCACTATGTTGAACAGAAGTGGGGAGAGTGGGCATCCTTGTCTTGTTCCTGAGTTTAGGGGGAATGATTTAAGTTTCTCTCCATTTAATATGATGTTAGCAGTTGGTCTGTTGTATATGGCTTTTATTGTTTTGAGGAATGTTCCATCTATTCCTGTTCTCTCCAAAGCTTTTAATAGGTATGGATGTTGTATTTTGTCAAAGGCTTTTTGGGCATCGACTGAGATAACAATGTAATTCTTAATTTTAGATCTGTTTATGTGGTGAATTACGTTGATTGATTTACGGATGTTGAACCATCCTTGTGACTGAGGGATGAAGCCTACTTGGTCATGATGTATGATTTTCTTGATCAGTTTCTGGATCCTGTTAGCTAATATTTTATTGAGGAGCTTTGCGTCTGTGTTCATTAGTGATATTGGTCTGTAGTTCTCTTTTTTTGTTGGGTCTTTGCCTGGTTTGGGAATGAGTATGATATTAGCTTCGTAGAATGAGTTTGGGATTTCTCCCTCTGTTTCTATTTCGTGGAAGAGTTTGAGGAGTATTGGTATTAGCTCAACACTAAAGGTTTTGTAGAATTCATTGGTGAATCCATCTGGGCCTGGGCTTTTCTTAGTAGGGAGGTTCTTGATTACCTCCTGTATCTCACCGTAAGTTATTGGTTTATTTAGTTGATTTATTTCTTCTTGGTTCAGTTTGGGCAGTTTATACTTCTCTAAGAATTGATCCATTTCTGTAAAATTATTGTTTTTTGCTGAGTAGAGGATTTGGAAATAGCTCCTTATGATTGTTTGAATATTGTGTGTACTTTGTAATTTTTCCGGTGGAGTCCCTGATGTTACATATATGAGTCTCTTCTCTTCTTTTTTTTTTGTAAGTCTTGCAAGGGGTCTGTCAATTTTGTTTATTTTCTCAAAGAACCAGCTTTTAGTCTTATTTATTTGTTGAATGGTCTTTCTATTTTCAATCAGATTTATCTCTTCTTTAATCTTTGTGATCTCTCCCCTCCTAGTCATTTTAGATTCTGTCATTTCTTGTTTCTCCAGTTGTTTTAGTTTCATCGTGAGGGTATTCACCTGCTCTGCTTCCATTCTTTTAATGTGGGTGCTGAGTGCAATGATCTTGCCCCTTAGTACTGCCTTAGCTGTGTCCCATAGGTTTCTTTGTGATGTGTTTTCTTTGTCATTGTCGCTTATGAATTCGTTGATTTCATCTTTAATTTGGTCTGTGGCCCAAGTGTTGGATAGCAGTGTGGGGTTTAGCCTCCAAGAGTGTGTATTGTGTCTGTGGTTTCCTTTGTTGTTGAGGGTCACCTTTAATCCACTGTGATCAGATATAATACATGGGATGACGTCAATACTTTTGTATTTTCTGTTGAACCACAATTCTCAAATCACAGGCTTCTGAGTAGTTAGGCATAAGCCACTAGAGCCAAGCCAAGAATATGGTTTTGGTTTTGTTTCTTTGTTTAAGATAAATGTGAGAGAAGAAGATGGTGGTACCTGGAATGTGGTAAAAAAAAAAATAGCTAAAGCTGTAGCGACTATATTGTGACAAAAATAAGATCTTAAAGTTAATTCACTGAAAATGGTGAAGCAGGACCATAGTATTCTCGAGACATCTTTGGGCAGATGAGTAAATGCAAGTATTCTTCTAGACTTCTTATTAGGATATTGTGGGTACTATCCTGTTTGTTTATACTATTTGCTCTAATCTTTAGCTACATAGTTCGTTTGAAGGTAGCTTTTTAGAAACACTAACCTGATAATACTCAGTCACTTTTGCATCCAAGCTCCAACTTCTTTCCATCTGTAGTTTATTTTGAAGCAATCCTAAACATTATATCACTTAATAAAAGGCTTTATATATGTATATTAGTAAAAGATATTAACACTATATAAAAAGTATAAGCACTAGAACGAATGTAAAAATTAAAATACAGTTGCTAGCCAGGTGCCAGTAGCTCAGGATTGTAAATCTAGCTACTTAGGAAGCTGAAATCTGAGGACTGCAGTTCAAATCCATGGCAGGAAGGAAAGTTTGTGAGACTCTTATCTCCTGTTAACCAGCAAAAAGTCAGAAGTGGAGTTGTGTCTCAAATGGTAGGATGTCAGCCTTGAGTGAAAAATTAAGAGACAGTGCCCAAGCCCTGAGTTCAAACCTCAGGACCAGCAGGAAAAAAAAGCCTTGCTTTGAAGTAACATTTCTCACCTATAGGTTGTCTATTATGTTTCTATTTTTTAAATTATTGTACCATTGTTTAATCATAGTTTAACTTTTATTATACACAAAATAGAAAGCTAGGGATAATCTAGTTACCTATAAAAATGTAGTATTCCAGGTGCCAGTGGCTCATACCTGTAATCTTAGCTACTCAGGAGGCTGAGATTTGAAGATTGTAGTTTGAACCCTGCCCAGGCAGGAAAGTCCATGAGACTGTTATCTCCAATTAACTACCAGAAAGCCAGAAGTGAAACTGTGGCAAGTAGAAGCATAGTAGCCAGGAGCACAAATGCTAGATACTGTTGTATCTAGGCCCTTATTTCAAGCACAAACACACACACACACATGCACACACACACACACACACAGAAGAGAAAAGAAAAAAAGCACACACACAAACAAAAAACAATAGTGCTTGCTCCATTAGAAAGCGTTCTAGTAAGGATTAGCCTACCATTTTTTTTTGGGGGGGGGTCGGTCGTGGGGTTTGAACTCTGGGCCTGAGTGCTGTCCTTGGGCTCTTCAGCTCAAGGCTAGTGCTCTACCACTTGAGCCACAGCATCACTTCGGTTTTTCTGCATAGTTTATTGAAGATAAGAGTCTCACAGACTTTTCTGCCTGGGCTGGCTTTGAAACCACTATCCTCAGATCTCAGCCTCCTGAGTAGCTAGGATTACAGGCGTGAGCCACTGGCACCTGGCCTAAAATATATTGTTTCTTTTCTTTTCTCTCCTTTTGTCAGTCATGGGACTTGAACTCAGGGCCTGCGTGCTGTCTGTGAGCTTTTTTGCTCAAGGCTAGTGCTTTAACATTTTGAGCCACAGCATCACGTCTGGATTAGCCTATCTTTATGTCAGGTAATTCTAGTTGTGATTAATATATTACCTGGATATTCCTCCAATAGTTTGGAGAAGCGATTTGTGTACTCTATCTAGTATATTCCCATTTTACAAAGGCTCCACATTTGCACACAGCTGCTAACAATAATGAAATTTCCAGAAGCAATTCTTTTCCAATTATAGAGGCAACTAACACAGGGCAGAGAGTATGTCTGGGAAAAGAATTGTTTGGCTCCTTTTTTCCATCTGAGCTGACAAAGGAAATGGTGTTGGCAGTACAGGAAAAGCTGCCTTTGGTGTGTAAAGTCAGAACGAGAGAGGGTCAAGTGCAGGAGTTACTATGGCAACGATGGGATCAGGATGCATTATCTCCCATAGCAACTGCATTGAGGGAGGCTAGTGTCTGAGTAGAAACTTTCAGCATCAGTCCTTATTTGAATCCACATGGAAAGCTATGCCCTAGATGCTAGTTACCAGGACACGATGAGAATACAAATAACTACAGATTTTATAAATCACTTAAAGAGCTTCATTTAGAACCACCAGAAAACATTGTTACTACAGTAATGTATACAATAGAATCCTTAATCAGGACTAAAATGCCTGATTGTCAAGCTTGAAAAAAATCTAACACAGAAAATAGGAGGTAAAATGAAACAAAATGTATATCCATTTTCCAATTCCCACTGCCCACAACATCACCTATGCTTTTATTCCTAGAGCATGATAGAATTTCAAAATAAAATTGGCCTAACGTTTACAGGCTACTTCATACACAGTATGGAAAATATGACTAACTCTTCACCCTCAAGATATCAGTTACTTGACAATTTTAATTCCCAATCAGTTCTAACAACTGCTTCAACAAAACTCGGTGAAATACTCCGTGCAATACACAGTTGACTGAAAGTCAGGCACTGGAGTAGTCCATCAAGAAAGGAACTTAATTTGGAGGCAGAAGTTAAATGGTGAAAGATTATTTCTACCACGATGGTTAGTTAACATGATGGAAAACCAAATTTTGTGCATAACTTGTCAAACCTCGAACAAATATTTTTCGGTTCTCTTATAACAATAAGATAAATTCAAGGTATTGTCTAATCAAATTAACTATATATTTTATGTAACAGGCTATATTCAAGTAATCAGGGACCAAATATTCTATAAATTCTGTAATTTGCATGGCCAATAATGTGCTAACAATTTTGTGTCTATCACACTTCCCAAGGACAGGAGAACAAACATTTAGCCCTATGTTCGAAATCAGAAAATTCACTGTTAGAAATGCATGACTCTCTCTGGTATCAGAAATGAAAGGACACAATACTATTATTTTCCCCAAAGCTAGGGAAGCACAGTAAAGGGAAGGGCATTTTGGTAGGTTTTTATCTCAATCTAAACTGTCCCTCCTCCTTGTCATGGAAATAAGCTCACATTATAAGTACAATTGATTACGAAGATTAGGAAGGGGGCCATTCCTATCAAAGGTTTATGTTTCTGTTTGTGTCATGGCTGGCTGGGAGTGTTATGGCTAGAGGAGGTTGAGGAGGTCAGTGGAGGCTCCCACTAATGTTACTTTTAACTCTATTGATAAAGATTTCTCTTCTAAACAACATACTTGGGAATCACAATTCATTATTTTAAATCCTGCAACACGAGATTTATCTCCCTAATATGGCTAGCTGTTCACAAGCAGCACAGGTAACAGTAAAAAAAAAAAGCAAATAATTCCAGGAAATAGCAATACCAAAATATATCAATATACAAGACAGAAGCACTTTATTTTTTGACAGAATAGACTTTTTCTGATAATCCCTCCTCCTTTATACATCCTTACTCTTTTCTTCAAAGACTAGTTTTTCCCCTCTTAGGTGCTCAGCGGTATCTAAGAGGAAGGCATTGCTGCTATGGTTATTTAGTCAAAGAAGTTTTTATTTGCTGCTGGACCAGTAACCAGACACAGGGAATTGCACAGCACCCCACTAAGAGGAACACTCCAGAAACTATCACAAGTGAGGTCAAGACAGATGTTATAGCTCTGTTACCCTTCCCGAAGCCTGATGAAGGGGTCATTTATGTCTGAGTTTTGGGACAATTCATTGGCTAAAGTGGTCAGGACTTGCAATGCCTTAGTTATGGTTTTATTGGGAATGGTATTATTAGGCTAATGTGTAACAAGCCCCCCCCATCATTACAAAGACCCTCCTCCTTTTCTTGCTAACATATCTACTGCTAATCTGTTTTCCCAAGCCATGTAGCTGGTAACCTTAAGTTGTTCAGCTATTCCCTTAATTGATTATAATAGAATTAATCTAATCATCATTTTCATTGACTGTGGACCACCAGAGCAAAATTGACATAAATCCTGCTACAATTTGATTTTTTACTTTGAACTTATTTGCACCTCCCCTAGGAACCCTAATTGCATCAATGTAAATGTGAGGGTCAAAACAACCCTGGAACTGCCTATTTCCTTTATTTACTTTGACTAAATAGTGCTTATTTACCTGGCTGATATTTTTATGGTATAAGTTAGTGACCTAAATGCCAGGGTGAAAGGGACTGCCAATTGTACCAAAGCATAGGTATCTGCCTAGTTTTTTTTTTTTTCAAGAGTCTCAAGTAAAGGTCCTCCACAATATCACCAGACACAGGCTCTGCTCCTTGAGAATGTAGACTGGCTTGCCAGTGCTGGAGCCAGCCGGCAGCAAAAGGAGATCCTGATTGAAGGGGTGAGGATTAAAGAAAAAGAAAGATACAAGACAAGAGAAAAAAGACAAGAGACAAAAGATGGGGTCCGGGAGGTCTGCAGCTCAAGACTGTAGCTCAAGACTGCAGCCACGTTTATTCTTAACTTCCAGCTTATATGCAGTTTTGGAACCAGGGAATAGCATAGGGTTACTAAAGTTCAAGAACACCAAAAGGCTTTGAAGTTCGCAACATCTGACGGCAGTAAAGACAGGATGAGGTTGATTAACATAGGAATGGACTCCAGGGGACATAGTAAAGCAATTCTGGGTAGGTGCTGACTTACTAGTAAGCAAATGTCCTCGCACTCAGCATATCTTTGTGATAACAACACAGCCAGAGGTCTGAGATTAGCTGCTGGCTGGGCTCCCAACAGCCAGGCTATTGAAAGGGTGACTGTTTGTGTGTGTGTGTGTGTGAGTCATGGGGCTTGAACTCTGGGCCTGGGTGCTGTCTCTGACCTCTTCAGCTCAAGGCTAGTGCTCTACCATAGCACCACAGATTTTGGTGCTTAATTGGACGTTAAGAGTCTCACGGACTTTCCTGCCCAGGCTGGCTTTGAACTCTGATCCTCAAATCTCAGTCTTCTGAGTAGCTAGGATTACAGGCAGGAGCCACTGGCAACAGGCTGAAAGGCTGATTCCTACTGCAACCCATTAGATTTCCCATTTTTCTTAACTTTCTCCTTTGCCAGGTAAGGCGCGTGGTATAATTGACATTTGGGAAAGGTGGCTTGATAGTCCTCAGGAGCCGACTTGTCTCTGGAAACAGCAGTGACAATGTCCTACAGAACCCATAGCCCAAGCCTGGGTGTCCTGCAAAAAAGCCATCATAAATTGCATGACTTCTGGTGGATCACCGCAGTGGGAATGAGCCAACTTGAACCTTTCATCTTCTTGGCACACAAATATAAGTCTTATTTAACATGCTGACAGAATATCTAATCCATTTCAACCAGGCATTTTTTGTGTCCTCATACCCAGTTTTTTTTTTTTTTTTTGGCCAGTCCCTGGGCTTGGGCTCAGGGCCTGAGCACTGTCCCTGGCTTCTTTATGCTCAAGGCTAGCACTCTGCCACTTGAGCCACAGCGCCACTTCTGGCCATTTTCTGTATATGTGGTGCTGGGGAATCAAACCCAGGGCCTCATGTATATGAGGCAGGCACTCTTGCCGCTAGGCCATATCCACAGCCCAATCATACCCAGTTTTAATGGCTACTGTCTGTAAGGTCTGTCCCTGGAAGGCTCCAGGTAGATGCCCCCACCTCATTAAGTCTCCACCCAGTTACCTGGGTAACCAGCAGACCTGGAGGCACATCACATCCTAATCCACCTGGCCACACCCCTTGCCCCTGCCCTAGATATAAGGCAGGGCTGGGTGGGGGTTGCTCTCTTCTCTCCCTTCTCTCGGGCCATGGATCATCTTGGCCACAGGCCAGCAGTTCGGTAATAAACTTTCTCTCCTGCCTGAATACCGTGTGGCGTTCTCCTTTACCGGCTACCTACTTTAAAAACCTAACATATATGGTGCCGAGACCTGGGATAGGGCTTAGGAGTGAGGACAGGCGGAATTCCCATCTATTTTTCTTCTTTTTCTGGGAGTATCCCCAGTCCTGATGGCCCTTTTTCCGCAAACTGAGCTGCTGCGAGACGCCACGTGGCACTTTTCACTAATACCATTGCTGGCCTCCACATCCACCTCCACCTCCACACCACTTGTCTACCCTGGTGAGTGAAACTGCTGCTGCTCCGGTTCTCTGCCGCTCCGTCTGCCGCTTCTGCCTGGTAAGCTCATCCACTCACCAGGCACCTCTCTCCCGTGCTTTTTGGGTTTTGCATCACAGTCACATCCAAGCCGGGAAACTGCTAGCACGCCTCTTGACAGTGCAATGAGGCCTGCTCGAAATACTCGCTCAGATACAGTTTTTGCCACTGGAATGGGTAAATGGTCAGAAGTCACTTATATTCAGGCTCTCTCTCTCTCTTTCTCTGTTCCTCTCTTTCTCTTCCTTTTTCTCCCTCTCTCTCTCTCTCATTTTCCTGCTTACTTGCTTACTATATAAAATTCCCAAGTCGTACCATACTTGTGTGCCTTGCTCACAAAGCTGCCTCTTTTACACAGACCTCTGATACTGAGGCTTGACCACCAATGTGCGTTGTCAGCAAAGATATCTAAAAGTTCTTTTCTCTAGCACTGACCACGTGGTGGATATTGGGTTTAACAGGCATCAGCTCAGGCGCCATTATGCCATGCCACATGTTCTCTATTAGTGTGTTTGTGTCCTCCTGCCACCCCCCCTCAACATGGCATCCCACTGGAGTTTATCAAAATATGATTTCTCCATTTTATAATCTGAAAATTGTTGTTTGCTAGCAAAATTGTTTTTCTGACTGACCACGTGGTTCTAAAGTACAGGACAAAAAATGTCATTTACTATTGGAATTCCAAAAGAGTACTGCTGAAATTCATTTTTGCATACTGTAAAACCTATGTGCACAGTGTGTATGTGTGTTCCATGTGTGTATGTATGTGTAAACGTCATTTGTTAGTATGTCCATCTAGCTATATATCTGTGCTAAAACTCATCACATCTACTGAGTTTTGTCATTGCAGAATTCTGGCAAGTATTTGGTCAGTTCTTGACAAGGTACAGGTAAGCTCTAGTCCCCTTGGTCTCCTTGTTGTTTTAATTGGAAATCAAAAAGGGCTTTTGTGGGAAAGACTCCTTGGATTGCAGTTTGAAGCCAGCCAGGGCTGAAAATCTCTCTCAAACTCCATCTCCAAATTAATCAGCGAAGAGCCAGGCTGGAAGCAAGGCTGAAGAGACTTATCTCTTACCAGCCAAATGCTGGAAGTGGAGCTCAAGTGGTAGAGTACTAGCCTCGAGCAGAAGTGTTCAGAGACAGTGCCCAGGCCCTGAGTTCAAATCCTGTGAATGCCAATGGGGGCAAGCCATCACAGCAACAAGCACTTAGACCCCTGGGACTCAGCCAGTTCAGGGAACAAGGATCATGGAGAGGAGTAAGAGGAGAATTATGTCACATCCTAAATGGAGTCACTTTGTCTTGCTCTTTCAAAATTAATCAGAGCCGGGGGATCAAGAGATAGTAGCTTGTCCATCTAATGTCCATGCTTGAGTATAAGAACTGTCCAAGTCATCCAATTTTTAATTTTTTGCCCTAAACCCTTCCTTTTGCCTTAATATATTTTTTTGCCCAGCCCCTGCCTCATGAGATTTCTTCCAGTCTTCATTCAAGGACTGGCATCTACCACCAAGGGACCCTGCTGCTTGCCTTCCCCAGGAAGGGCCACATTTCTGCCTTTTACCCCTAATGCCGACATCCCTTGAGAGCAGGAAGCAGCCAGAGAGAGTTTTCATCCTTTTTCATAACTATTAAAAGGCTGGAATGTAAGGTCTGTCCCTGGAAGGCTCCATGTAGATGCTTCCACCTCATTAAGTCTCCACCCAGTTACCTGGGTAACCAGCAGACCTGGAGGCAGTTACCTCCCCTTTCCCTGAGGTCACATCCTAATTCACCTGGCCACACCCCTTGCCCCTGCCCTAGATATAAGGCTGGGCCGGGTGGGGGTCACTCTCTCTCTCTCTCCTTTCTCTCGGGCCATGGATCATCTTGGCCACAGGCCAGCAGTTAGGTAATAAACTTTCTTTCCTGCCTGAATACCGCGTGGTGTTCTCCTTTACCGGCCACCTACTTTAAAAACTATGATAGATCCTGTATTTTCACTATTGTCACCTTTGTCTTATCAGCCTCCAGTCTTGGTGGAATTGAAGTTCGAGTAGTAATTTCCTGAAATTTATTACACGAATCCTAAACTTCACTGTGGATCTCTTCCAGTTACATCTATCCAATCCCACACACTCTTCCTATTGCACTAAAATGATCTTGCAAGCCAATAGTTTTATGTTGTAAGTCAATGGTTAATCTTATAGCATTACATGCAGGATTCTGGCAGTTTGGCTCATAGCATCCTAGAGAGAAAATTATTATCATCATCATTATTTATTTATTTATTTTAGACTTCTATATCCAGTAGCAAACCAACTATCCTTCCCCAGAGTTATCTACTGTCCATCCACCTGGTTTAGTGGTCCACTAAATATCATTCCAAGAACTCTAACTTGAACCTGGTTTTTATCCCTCACAGAGACTCAGGGAATAAGTATTTATGGTGGGATAAGTAGGCTCTTTTGATATGTCAGATCCTCACAGTCCTGAGAAAAATGGTTCCCCAAAACTTCAGCAACCTCCTACCTTTGGGTAGACAACAGGACAGCTTTCTTATCTCAAGGATAAAGATTTGTTTTATGGCAAGATGCGCTCTTGGAAAAAATGCCAAAAACATCCAGAAATTCACAAAGTGTATCACCAGGAATGACTAGAAGAAAGATAAAACACCTGTCTTTGCATAAGACCACCCCACTCCTTGCTTTTACCATATAAAATACTCCCGAGGCCAAAGATTTGTCTGTATCTCCTTTAGAACACACACACTCTTTATACTGTGTCTTTGTCTTTCTGTTTGCCTGTTTGTCTGCATGACTACTTGCTTGCATACTTATTTAAAGCTCTGCCAAGTTTTCTTACATTGTGATTTGTCCAAAAATTCTTATTCTGTGATCAAAGTCAAGGATCCTTGTGAAGTGAAGAGTCCTTACTTTTAGAAGGAAACTTCACAAACTTTCACCTGCATCTTGTGACAAAATGACTTAGTGATCTTTTTGACCCAGATTCTCTCTATGTAGCCCAAATTGGTCTTGATCTAATCATCCTTCTGCACCAATCCTTGTGAGTACTGGGAATTCAATATAGGATTATAGGAATGTGACACTGTGCCCAACCATACTTGATGGTTGCATTATAACATGATAATAATTTTAGCTATTCCTCTAGCAGGTATTTTCTGTCTTTGGCTCTATCCACATTTCTTAAGCATACAGAATTGCTATGACAAGTCCACAGGAAGTATAAAGTGAGTAAGGAAACTGAAGTAAGTAGATCAGGTCTGGCCAGTGCCATTTTTGCCACAGGTAAGTTGTTTTCATGGGTGTGTCTGAATTCCTAGAGAAAAGGAAGTCCCACCTCCAGGTGATGGGTGTTCCTGGAATCCCTGGAGACAGGAGTAGGCACTTGGCCTTTAGGTTAGTGAACCTGTCAGTTCAGTGCTTAGGACTAGGAGCTTCCTGTGACTCTAACCACTGACCTTACCCTACTTATGGTCAGACCAGCTCAGGTGCCATTATGCTATACCACACGTGTCCATGCTTGCATCTTGTGTCCTGTCTCCTGGCTCATCTCCAGTCACCATGGCGTCCCACTTCAGCTCTCTATTTGAGCTGAATTGATTTGTTGGTATTGTTTTTGTTCTTTCTTTCCTCTCTGGCTTGTTTCCTGGCAATGTTAAGTGTATTTTCAGACTGCAGACCGTGGTAACAACCGGCTGCTTGAAGACTGCTAATGCTCTAATAAAGATTCCAAGATCTGATCCTTCAAAATGTGGCTTCTTTGATAATTTACCTTACAACAAAACAGGGGTGGGTTTTCCTCTCATTCCAACCCTCTATCCCCTCAACACTTGACCTCCTACCATTACTATGGCTTGAATTTAGTACCTTACAATTTCCCTAGGCTTTTTCCTCTCACAACAGATACTCTACCAATTAAGTCACGCCTTCACTCTGGCTTCTAGTGGTTAATTTGAGATACTTGAAACAAGAATCTTTAATTTGACTGGCCAAAAGGCTCAGAAACATGATTTTTTTTTTGGCCAGTCCTGGGGCTGAACTCAGGGTCTGAGCACTATCCCTGGCTTCTTTTTGCTCAAGGCTAGCACTCAGCCAACTTGAGCCACAGCACCACTTCCGGCATTTTCTATATATGTGGTGCTGAGGAATCAAACCTAGGGTTTCATGTATGTGAGGCAAGCACTCTTGCCACTAGGCCATATTCCCAGCCCCAACATGATCTTTTAAAAAAATCAGTTGTGGGGCTTAAACTGGGGGCCTTCCTTGTCACTGTCTCTGAGCTCTTTTGCTCAAGGCTAACACACTACCACTTGGCTAAGGCACTATTTCCAGTTTTCTAGTGGTTAATTGGAGATAAGACTCTCACAGACTTTGCTGCTTGGTGTGGCTTTGATTGATGATTCTCAGATCTCAGCCTCCTGAATAGCTTGGATTACAGGCATGAGCCACCAGTGCCTGATCTTCTTTAGCTAGAAATACAGGTATGAGCCACAAGTGCCAGGCCAAAGGGTTTTCTACTTGTTATTTTTGGTTATCTTTTTAAACATTGAACTATTAATTTTCATTGTATAGAAATGTTCTTAGTATATAACTTCACTTGCCTTGTAAAGTGAAGAATGCATGACACCAAAGCCTTCTTGGATAATTTTTCCCATATTCTTTGAAAAAATGCAAAACAAACTGAGAACCAACTGGTGGCTCACACCTGTACTCATAGTTATTGAGGAGCTTGAGATCTGAAGATCAAGATTCTAAGCAATGCAGGCAGAAAAGACCCTGTGAAAGTTTTATCTGTGAACCCAGTGGAACTTGCACACACTATGTTTTCACTATGCACTGAGCTATTTGCTGAAATAACTCATGAGGACAAATCATGAGTCTTTCAGATTCTTTCCTTGTGATTACAGCCAGAAGAGTTGGCAACATAGCTGTCTAAGTGAATAGCCCAGTGATATCAACACCACCCTGAATTCTACATTTTGATTACTTGGTTCAATATTCTTTGAACAATACTAGTCTCCTACCCCTCAGCTGCTAGTATTGCCTGTGAAATCAGAGACAAGATGAAAATATTGAATATCAGAAATAGGGCTAAATATCAAAGCCAGAATGCCTTAGTGAGGGAAACTCCAGACCGACCATTACAAGAAAATTCCAGAGATAGACCTTTAGAAGTAAGTCCTCAAAACAAACAGATTTATGGCAGGAACTGATGGGAGAGGATCTGAAATGTGGTTTTGTCAACAGCAGTAAATCCCATTTGGTCAACAGGAATAAATCTCAAATACAAAAACCAGATAAGGTATGGGAGAACCCAAAAGGTAAACTTGCTGAAATGTTACTTTGTATCCATTAGTCTTGTAGCCATTAGCCTTGATGTAACCTTGACAACTTATTGTTTATTGCCTTGTAGTAATTAGTTAGGATGTAGTTATTTTGTAGCCTTGAAGACTGTTACCTGTAATCACTAACTACTTTAAAGTTCTCTGTGGTCACACACCACCATACTATGGATGGCTGTTCCCTTTAAAAACCCTGCTAAACAAATACTTGAGGCTGCACTCTCCTATGTAGAGGAGTGCAGATGCCATGGATTAATAAAGACTCCTTGCCCTGTTTATATGAGTCAGAGGTCCTGTTTGCAGGTACTGTGATGATATAAAATTGTTTACTGTACTTTCTGTACTCTTCTAGACATCTCAAATAAGGAAGACCATGTAGTATTTGTCCCTTCCTGTCTGAATTATTTTATTTAGCATAATGTTTTCAAGAATTCTTTGTATTGTAACAAGTATCCTGAAGGCATTCAAAGCATATACATGACTAATCCGTTTTCATTTGAGTTGATAAGAAGACAAATAGATCCAATTTTGGTAAAATGATCATAGGCATGTACAAACTTAAACATCCATATTTTCAGTCACAGCTCAGGTGTTTTAGGGTACCAATGAGATAAAGAAGCAAAATTGCTTTCTCTGTCACAAGTCATAAACGTGCTCTTGCAAGGAATGAGTTCTCAAGATGCTCAGAATTCTTTCAAGCAGGAAAGTGTTAAAAGAACTGGATTGTTTTCCTATTGCCTGTTAAATTAGACAAAATAAGCCATCTCCATAAATTTCCCAGGACTTGGATGTGAACTTTTTATGCAATGGAGTACTTAATTCAAGATCAAAGCAGAAAAGCTATATTTGTGCCAACCCTTATTCAATAAGATTCAATGAGGCAGATAAAGCAGGTTTGTTTTTGTTTTTGTCAATCTTGGGGTTTGAACTCAGGGACTGGGTGCTGTTCCTGAACTTTTGTACTCAAGGTTAGTGCTCTACCTCTGAGCCATAGCTCCACTGCTGGACTTTTTGTGTGTGCTTGTATGTGCTCTTGTGTATGTGTGTGTGAGTGTGTGTGTATGTGTGTGTGTATTTAATTGGAGATAAGAGTGTCATGGACTTTCTTGCCCTGGCTGGCTTCCAACTGTGATCCTCAGATCACAGCCTCCTGAGGAGCTATGATTACAGGTGTGAGCCACGGGCTCCTGGCTATGTTTTTCTCTTAATATGGAGTTTTCCTGGCACAATGCTAGACATCCCTTATAACACTGATATTTCCCACAGTGATTTGGTACAACTGAGAAGTGGCTAAGACCTATGGCTATATCATGGCCTCAGTCAGAATGTGGAGGCATAGACTTCCTTTATGAGTCTCTAGTTCCTTATTCCTAATTTGGAGATAATTCCATTTCTTCCTTTGTAGGATTGTTTCTGAGGAAGAATATCTAGAATGTATCAAATATGTGTTGGAAAGTTTATTCCCTTCATCTCCTATTTGGTCTTTACCCTGGACTATGCCTTGACATAGGAGCCTGCTCCTCCCTTCTGACTAGAATTCTTGATTGTTGACCAGATACCCTAAAGAAAAGTGTAAATGTTGTTCAAGTAATAAAGTAGGGGATTCAAGATTTTTCCAGTCATTTCCCTTTGTCCACTGATGATCTTCTAATGTCTTCTATGACATGTCTTGCCATATCTCAATCCTGTTCAACAAAGTATGCAAAGAAGGTGTTAGGAGCTTCTGGAGAAAAAAATTATTTTTCATTAAGAAGCACTCTGTGAGCCAGGCACCAGTGACTCACAGCTATAATCCTAGATACACTGGAGGATGAGATCTGAGGATCATGATTCTTTTTCTTTTTTTGCCAGTAATGGGGCTTGAACTCAGAACATGAGCACTGTCCCTGGCTTCTTTTTGCTCAAGGATAGCACTCTGCCACTTGAGTCACATTGCCACTTGCAGCTTTTTCTGCTTATGTGGTACTGAGGAATAGAACTCAGGACTTCATGCATGCTAGGCAAGTACTCTACCACTAAGCCACATTCCCAGCCCATCATGATTCATTTTTATATGTAAGCCAGCCCAAGCAGGAAAGTTCATGAGACTCTTATCTCCAATTAACCAGTAAAGCCAGAAGTAGAGCTGTGGCTCAAGTAGTAGAATGCTAGTCTTGAGCTCAGTGACAACTCTCAGGCCCTGAATTCAAGCCCCAAGACCATCACCAAAAGAAGGAGAAGGGAGGTTGTTGGAGAGCATGGTTATACCTGCAATATGGCAGGAATTCAAACATGCTACTGACAAAAGTACTGATAATTATAAGGAGGAGAATAATGTTTTGGCATCCTCATAGTGTCTCTGAGCTGCTGAACCCATGTAATTGTACTTCAGTACCTCAACAGTAGAAAAAATATGTTAAACCTTTTTTACTATTATTTCTAATCTATACCCTAAACTGACAGACAGACAGACACAGACACAGACACACACACACACACACACACACACACACACACACACACACACACACAATTTTCAAGTTTTCTATCAGCCAGAAGTTAAAAAATGTTCTCTGTCACATTCCTTGCTGTTATGATGCTACTCAAGTATATGAGGCTGACATCCTATGACAAACATTTCCTACCTTAAGTTGTTTCTTTTAGATATTTTAGTCAGAGCTACAAAACAACTAATGCAGAAATCATATCTTTACTCCTTTTAAAAATACTGTTTTTAGATTTTTTTTGTTGCTGTTGTTGGAGACTAGGACTCAAACTCAATATTTGATGCTTTAGCTCGTTGGCAGACTCTCTACAATACCTCCAACCCCAGTTGATTTTCTATTAACACACACACACACACACACAAACACACACAAACATGTCAGTTGTAAAGGGATTTATTGAGACAATTTCATATCTGAATACAATGTCTTCTGATCAAACTTACCCTTAACTTTCTCTCTTCCCTCTGCCTTCCCTTCTTAGAATGATTTCAACAGGTTTTGCTTTTCTGTTTTCATATGTACATATTAAGTTCTTTCACCATACTGATCCTAGTTTTTCTTTTTCAGCACTCTTCCATACTGCTTTCACTAATAAACACACGGATAAACAAAACCATAAACATTATGTATATTACCAAGGTACTGTGTAATATTCCAATACATACATATATGTGGCATAATGTTTAAGTCATTTAAAGGTATCTGTCTTCTAAAACCTGTTGTCATTTCTCTCTCTCTCTCTCTCTACATATATATGTATCTACATATATATATGATGAAAAGATTCCAAATCTTTTTCTTGTTTATGAAATTTACATAGTACACTAGTGTTATCTGTACTTACATTACTGTGTAGTAGTCCACTAGAGCTTCCTGCTCCTCTCTAAGTGTAAAAACCATCAATTGATCTTTCCTGTCTCATAACCACCTTTCTACTTGGAAACACTACTGAACTGGCCAGGGACCATTGGCTTATGTATATAATCCTAGCCACTCTGGAGGCTGAGATTTGAGGGCTGACAGTGTGAGTTTCTGAGTTCACTTCTCAGTAAGAAGAAAAAGAAAAAAAGGACAAATGGAAAGAAAGAAGGAAAAAGGAATAATGAAAGAGAAGGAAGGAAAGGAAAGGAGAAAAAGGAAATAAGACTGCCTGACCCTATGCAGAAATATTCAGATTTCATTAGTATATATTGGGGTGGCTTTTGACATTCGTAAAAATTTTTTTCTTGCAGAATTCTAAGGCAGATACCTGATAAAGCCACAAAATTCTAAAGAACCCACATGTAGAGTGCATCCTGCCTTAACAGCTGTGAAACTTTTTTTATTTTTGCAAATAATTAAACTGTGACTTTTTTTTACCAGTCTTAGGGCTTGAACTCAGGGCCTGAGCACTGTCCCTGGCTTCTTTTTGCTCAAGGCTAGTATTCTACCACTTGAACCACACCACCACTTATGGATTTTTATGTTTGTGTGGTGCTAAGGAATTGAACCCAGGGCTTCATACATGCTAGGCAAGCACTTTACCACTAAGCCACATGACCATCCCAGCTGTGAAATTTAGGATGGCCTATTTCATCTATTTCCACCAGCCCTAGCCCATTCAGGGTACTTTTAGGAAGATTTTAGACATTGTACTAGTTAGTGCATGTATCCTACAGAATATATCTATCAAAGAAAAGAACATTAAAATCACCACTTTACAGAGAGTATACAAATTCAGCAATGGCACTTACTAACACTATATTGAAAATGAACTTGAGTGGGGACAGGAAGGAAAAACAGGGAGAGAGTGAGGGAAGGGGTAACATTGTCCAAAAAGAAAATTTACTCATATTGCCTGACTTATGTAACTGTAACCCCTCTGTATATCACCTTAATAATAACAACTAAAAACTGAAATAAAAATCTTACCATTTTAATATGGGTACTAGTGACTCATGCCTATAATCCTAGCTACTCAGGAGGCTGAAATCTGAGGATCATGGTTCAAAGCCAGCCTATGCAGGAAACCGAGACTTGAATTTCCAATTAACTCACAAAACCAGAAATGGAGCTGTAGCTCAAGTGGTAGAGCTGTAGCTTTGAGCACAAAAGCTCAAGGATAACACCCAGACCCTGAGTTCAAATCCCAGGGCTGTCATTGCTAGGTAAGAACACTAACAATTAAGACATACTACAGGATAATAATACCAGTTTAAAATATAGTACATATGAAATAGTCATGGTGGACCATGCCTCGTAATCCCAGTTACTCTGGAGGTGGAGATCAGGAGGTTGTGGTTGAATTTAACCTGAGGAAAAAAGCTATCAAGAACCCATCTTAACAAGCTTAATCTGGGCATGGTGGTAAATGCCAATGGTCTCAGCTACGTGGAAAGAATAGGTAGGCATATTGTAGTCTGAGGCTGCTCCTGGGCAAAACATGTAGCTATCTGGAAAGTTCTAAATAAAGGAAGACCAGGAGTGTGGTTCATGATGTAGAATACTTGCTTAGTAAGCATGTGGTTCTGCGTTCAAATTTCCATGTCAACAAAACAAATATGAAATTTGTGTGATAAAAATATGTGACATTCTATTACAATGCCTCAAAAATAATTAATATTCCTTATATCTTTAACATATATTCACAGATAAAATTTTCCTGTGGTCTCACATACAGTAGTGTTTTCACTAAATTAAGATCCCATCTATCCAGGTGCTTATGGCTCAGGCCTCTAATCCTAGCTACTGGGGAGGCTGATATCTGAGGATCTTGGTTCAAAGCAAGCCCAATCAGCAAAGTCTGTGAGATTTTTTGTGTGTGTGTGTCTCAGAATTTCCTGCTGTCCTGGCTTTAAAACCAGCATTTTCAGATCACAGCCTTCTGAGTAGCTAGGATTACAGGCACACGTCATTGGGGCTTTGTGAGACTCTTATCTCCACCAGACTACCAAAAAGCAAAACAAAACAGATAAACAAGCAAACAAAAACAGAAGCGAATCTGTGGCTTCTGTGGTAGAGCTCTATCTAGCCTTGAACAAAAGATGCTCAAGGACAACACCAAAGCCAGGAGTTGGGTTCAAGTCTCAGGGCCAAAACAACAAATACCTACTCATACACTATAGTTGGTTCATTTGCTTGTGAATCCTATGCAAATCTCTTTCTCTGTCTTTCTTGTGAGTGTAAGCTTATAGCATGCCCCAGCCCAGACATAAGACCTGTTCTTGGCAATGTGACTCTGCCTGAGCATGTGGGTATAAAGGTCCCCCTGGAAGACAGTTCTGGTGCCATTTTCCTTACTCCTTTATTGGAACTTGGCCTTGCCCGCTCTGCTGGCAATAAACTCTTCTGCTCTACGTGACTTTGTCCATGGTCTGTGGTCTTCTGGGAGAATTTCCTTTCAGTGAAGAAGTCCTTTGCTCTGTAATTTTTCTTACCTTCTGGATCTTGCTGATTTTTACTCTTTGGCATTATTGAATACACTGTCCCATTTCCTCTTTCCTGTGAACTGGAGAGGCCTCATTCTACCTAGCTTGGTATTTCAGCACTGTTGGGAAAATGGAGGAGAATGGAAAAGGAATAGGTGGGACTTGACCATCAACAGGTGAGGGCTGTTTACTGAGGAACAGTGAGGGGCACAGACCTTCCTGAAAGGGGCACAGACCTTCTTGTGGGATTGGAGGTTGTGCCAGGGGGTGAATCTGGGACCAGGTTTATATGGAGTCTTCAGGTTGCCACTTTTCTGTCCGACCCACAAAGGGTTGATTACAGCTGGGCCTAGGTGAGATGTCCTGCTTGCATATCAAAGTAGGTTTCTGTATTGTGGTTTTTCCTGGTGCCTGTATATCAAAGCAGGTTCACATATTGAGGTTCTGCCCGGTGTCTGTATGGGCCTAAGGCAATAAAGTGGGGTCAATCCTTCATATTCCATCTTTGGATACTTCAAAAGAATGGGCCTAGAGGGGAGAAGCAAGTCATTCAATAAATACTAACTTTAGCTTATGTAGGTTTCATACTTTCACTTTGTTCTTTTACAATGATTCCAATAAACATCAAACTCAAATACTAGATTCTTATATTCAATCATTGATTTTCAATTTTGCTTTTCAGTGGGAAATTTGATTTTATAATAAAACTTCAGTGTGCTGATGACATCTCAACTTTGGCATCTTTTTTTTCCAGTTGTGGGGCTTAGGGCCAGGGCTCTGTTCTTGAGCTTTTTCATTCAAGGCTAGTACTTGTTGGACCCGGGTAACTGCAACTGTTAGTCAGGACACGGGGGATACAGAGGCCAGTGGACCATTGCACACTTTATTTCACAAGGGCCAGGGTTTATATAGGGTTAGAAATCAATACACAACTTCAAGAGTAAAAATTAATACAGCATGATATCCATTTCAATACAAAAGTTGCCGGATGTTGCTACAAAAGTTTTCGCTACTACAAAGATTGTTGACATCAAAACAAAGTGTTAAACCAGTCAAGGCAGAACTCTAACTATCACATAGCTACTATTTCCTGGAGACTAATTATCTTTGACCATGACTTCTCTATTTACTGTGAAGAGACTTCCCTATTTACTGTGAAAAGCTTTTGCTAAAGCAGCTAGGCAAGCAAGTCTCCCCAGGGAGGCTCTGTACAGGTGGTGGTGGTATGTGTGTGGGGGGGGATCTCATGACAAAGGTGGCTTCCTTTGGCCATCAAACACAGGAGACCCTTAATGGAGATTTTCACCCATAGGCCTATTAGTTTGCTAATAAAGCATCAGAACTTCTGTGCCTAGGCTAAGTTTCCCACTGGTCAGAGAAGTTATTCTCCCACAAGTACTCTATCACATTGACCCACAGTGCTACTTTTGGTTTTCTGGTGGATAATTGGAGATAAGAGTCTCACCTCTCACCAGCTTTCCTTCCCAGACTGGCTCTGAGTCTTGATTCTCAGATGTCAGTTTCCTGTAGGTCATAGGTGTGAACCACTGGTGTTTTGCTTGACATATTAATCATTATTTTACCACTGTAATCTGATAACAACAATAATTTGGTTCTGTGATTTCGTGGTGAGAAACTTTCATGCTCTTGATTTGTTTTATAGGCTTTTTGCAGGAAAAAATCCTTGTCCTCAGGGTGCTGATACCTCCCTCCACAGAAGAGTCTCCCTGTCTTCAAGGCAAGCTTCTAATGTAGAAGTCAGTCTGACTGAAGCATGCTTCATACTGTCTTTCTAAAGTTTCTATGTAGCTCTGTTTTCTCCTGCCCAAGTTGTAGCTACATAGAATCACCTACTGAGAGCCTGATATGTTTATGGGAGGTCTTCTTTTGGGAAAGAACTCAGCATTTGTGGTGCAACACTCAAGAACTGTTGAGAAGTCTGTTGTGACATTGCTGTCTTGTGAGCTTCTTGGTCGCAAGTCCTCCCTCAGTAGCTTAAGTGTAAACAAATATGCTGAAAATAGAAACTACCCCATAAAACTGTCGCTTTTGTTTGTCTTTCTTCTCAAATATTGATTGATCCAGAAATCTGAACTCCAAGTTTCCTTAATGCCTTTTTGCCTCATTGTGGGTGATTTGCCCACAGAATGACATCCCATCATGCAGGCTAGGTTAAGCTCTAGAAAATTATCTGAGGGACAAAAGCCTGTCATGATTGTTGGAGTTTTATGACTATTGCCTTTCAGTTATTCATATTTTTTTTTGCCAGTCCTGGGGTTTGAACTCAAGGCCTGAGCACTGTCCCTAGTTTCTTTTTGCTCAAGGCTAGCACTCTACCACTTGAGCCTCAGTGCCACTTCCAGCTTTTTCTATATATGTGGTGCTGAGGAATTGAACCCATGGTTTCATGTATACGAGGTGAGCACATTACCACTAGGCCATATTCCCAGCCCCTCAGTTGTTTAAATTGTAAGCCTCTATTTTCTTCCACCAATAGCTAGGTTATAAGGTATAATGTATTCAGCATTAAAAATACTATACAGCCTTGCTAGCTAGGTATTGGCAGCTCACTCCTGTAATCCTACCTAGTCCAGAGGCTGAAATCTGTGGATTTCAGTTCAAATCCAGTTGGGCATGTAAGTCTGTGATGCTCTTGTATCCAATTAACCACCTGAAAACAAGAAATGAATCTTTAGCTAAAGTGCTAGAGCACTAGCCTTGAGCAAAAAAGGTTAGACACAGCACCGAGGTACTGAGTTCAAGCCTTGTGACCACCCTGTGACCAACAAAACATAGTATATAACCTTGTATTACAGAGTAATATACATTTTAAAAAGAGTTTGGGTTTAACAGCAGTATAAACACTTCAAGTAGAATTATCAGTAATGATTACTTAATTTTTTCCACTTGCTTATGCAACTAAGCTAAATCTTTTTCTTATCAGCATCACTGGATATGTATAGAAGGCATTAATGTAGAAGCAAAATTTCTACCCAGGTTTTACCTTTTCTAATCATGTAACTGCTTCATTCAATGGAAGTGCTGTTTTTTCTTTAGAATAGCAATAATACCTATGGCTTCAAAATAAGATATGTCAAAAAGCAAAAAAACCCCTCATTTTGCAGATGATTGTGCACCTCAATGTTAACTTTAACATTCAGCATCACTTGCTCTAGTATCGAAGGCTACCTATAAAATACTGGCCTCAAGTTACTTATCAAATTGCCTTTATGCAACATTTGTATTCACTTCTGTTAGACAAGTTCAGATAGTTACCCAACAATGTTGACAAATAAAAAAGTATTAATCTTTCCTATATTAATAAATCACTCAATAGTGTTTATAGTGCTGTTAAAAGCAGGCAATTTTGTGATGCAGGAGAACATTGAGTTCAAGAAGCTAGAAATGTTTTCAAGGTAGGAATAATTTTCCCAACTAAGATATTTTGAAGCTGTTTTCCTTTTCATGTGATTGCAGGTGGTCCCTTAGTCCAGTGTGGTCATTAACCTGTATTTTCAGCTAATAAGAAGTAAAACTACCTGAAAAAAAATACTATTATTATAGAGGCCATAACTAAGTCTTGAGGACATTTCTTTTTAAACCAAAAACCACATCATATTAAATGGTTCTGTGCAGAGAAATAATAGATTAGATGAAAGAAAAGCTTCTTAGATGATTCACTCATAGGAAATGCCAAGAAAAGGGACATTTAATTATAATGTACTAATTTTACATTACAATATTACATACACAAAAAGATAATATGTATAAAAATTTAATTCAGTGTTGGAATAATGTTTTTTAATATATCAGGATGAATAAGCTACAATCTTAGAATTTGAGCTCTGAAAATGAAGATGACAGGGGTTTAATTCCTGTACTCCTTTATTTTAAAGATTGGAACTTACTTTCTAAAGTAATTCATGTTTACAAAAATTAAGTTGAAACCAAGGTAAGGTAGGTTGGGATTGTAAGGATTGGGCAAGGTGCCATTCTGAAGGTTTGTCCCATGGAAATATTTTGGTGAGCAGATGAGCTCATTTGGAACAACTTAAGTCAGGGTCACTTGTGATAATCACAGAGTCCTTCACATTTGGTCATGAACAAGCTCACAAAATGCAGTTTCTTTTCCTCTGCAGGGATGTGTACCTTTTATTTACTTTATGATTGTTATTTTGTCTTACTCTTTGATGTTGACAAAGGTCACTTTGTGAAAATGGTTGTTTCTAAAATGTTTTGCTTTAAAAAAAGATACTTAAAAATTGTGTGATTCAAAACTTCACTCAGAGACATTGGGGGGAAAATGTAAGATTCCTTGTTTTTGGATCTCTTTGTTCTATTCATGCTGCCATATTGCTCATTATCTTTCCTACTTGCTCAGTATGTCAATGAGTAGCTATTTTTGCCAGTGTGTGTTCATAATTCTCCTACTTCATTACTTTATTTCAGGATATGCTGTTGAGAACTAATAGCCAAAAGTATTTAAATGTGTTTGCAATTGCAGTTTTCTTAAATTATTAGGAAGTCTTATTTTTCCTTTCATTGAGTATATAGATTTTGAATGTAAACTCTATGGTCAATCACAATATTATGCCAAATAACCTGCGTAAAACTGGTTAAAGCAAAACAACTCATCCAAGGAATCTCTTAAAACAGTTTTGCTGATTATCACAACCTGTATTATTACTAAATAAACGTTATGTCTTTGTAACAAGAAAAAAAAGAGTTTGGGTTGTTCAATAACAGGTAAGACAAGTCATTCTCATTGATTTAAAATTTTTGAATTTTATAGCATCAAGTATGTGTAAGTACCACTATTTTATTTTTATGGTTTTGAGTGTTTGTATTGGTGCTAGGGCTTGAACTCAGGGCCTCTTCTCTCTTTTGGCTTTTTGGGTGAGGGTTGTCACTTTACCATTTGAGCCATAGCTGCACTTCTGGCTTTGCTGGTTAATTGGAGTTAAGAATTTCACAAAGACTTTCCTACTCAGACTTGCTTAAAATGTGATCTTCAGATCTCAGCCTCCTGAGTAGCTAAGATTTCAGGTATGAGCTTGAAATGCTCAAGTTCGGATCCCCCGAAAGACCTCCAGAGATCAAGACCAATACAAGCAGCAAAAAGGGCGTTTATTTTGAGCTAGCTCGGTCCTTAGTGCACTCAGCACGCTGGTGACGCGAGAGAGGCCCTGAGCATAGATTCAGCACAGGTTTTATACACTCTTTGGGGAAGGCAGGGACTTAGCATACATCATAGCATCTTTTAACAAATCAACATACACCACGGGAAAATTATAAAATAATTCTAAAGCATGTTTGCGCATTTGGTGGCGGGAAGAAATCTGGGAAGGGTCATTGGTCAGATCAAGGGACCAACACATTTAAAATTGATTGGTTAAGCCATGGGGGTGTAGCAAGGGGGATATGTGCACAACTGCAGGTTCTTAATTAGATACTGGAAACCACACCTGGGTGGGGGAGTCCTGGCATAACTCTAAAACTTGTTTTTCTTCTCTGCTGGTCACCCCTATGGGTGTTCATGGCTTTTTTTTTCCTGAGAACTCTCTGTCCCAAGGCATTTTATGGTCTTTAGGACTTACAGTAAGGTCAGTCAGGTACTGAATGGGGTCTTAGTACAATATGGAGTTACTCTGGTCCTTCACTCTGGCTCTACAAGCAATCAGCATCCAGCTGTTTTGCATTTTTTCTTCTTCTTTCCTTCCTTCCTCTTTCTGTCCTGGAACTTAAAGTCAGGGCCTGGATGCTGTCCCTGAGCCTTTTTTCAAGGCTAGCACTCTATATCACTTGATCCATGAGACATTCAGACCAAGAAATTCACCTTTAGTCCTAGCTAAAGAGGCTGAGCCATCCCAAGTAAATGAAAAGCAGCCTGACCTAGAGCTGCTTGACCCTTGCAAAAGAAAGGAAGGAGAGAGATCAAGCATAATTGTTACTCCATTTGCATGTTTTAAACAAGTTAAATGGGTAAATACCAGTTACATTCAGAACCAAGAATTAAACAAAGAGTACTTTGCTTGCTTAAATGGTTCATTGCTTTATTTGCCAGAGTTTTACTGGAATCACTATCGCTATTTGTAATCACTAACTGCCAATTTTGCTTCTGTATGTCTTCTTGCTATTGCATGGACTGAGGTTCATGTGATTCTTACCACATGATTTTTAACCCATGACAACCTGGGTGTGATACATGTGATTTTTGCCTTTAAAAGCCCAGCCTTACTGAGGCCCAGTGCTATTTGTCACCATCCCGGCGGTGGTGATCAGACGCTGTGTCCACCTAAATAAAAGACTTCTAGCCAGATTGAGTGAGTGCTGGTGACTATTGTCGTGGATTTGAGGCCCACCTGGGTGTCTGGTATACAACAATCCACAGCTCCACTTTGGGCTTTTTTGCTGCTTAATTGGAGATGAAATTCTCATGCACAAAGGAGGACTTACAAGAGGAACCAAAGGTGCAATGCCAATGTGCCTCTGAGCATATGATAGTTATTGAAATGTACTCCAGGAAATGGAAACAAGAGGTTTTTTTTGGTCTTGTTTTTCATTTATTTGCCTTTGGGAGAGTAAGAGGGGCACAGAAATGGAGGGCCAAAGGGTAACCAAATGCATCAGTGGAACGACTTGTGGGTGAGGATGGGAAGGGAAAACTGGGAGAGAGTAAAAGAAGGGATGATATTTCCAAAAAGATAATCTGATGGTCATGGTTCAGAGCCAGCCAGGGAAGAAGAGTTCATGAAACTCTGCTTTCCAATTAACCACCAGAAAACCAGAAGTGCCGTGGTGCCTCAAGTGGTAGAGCGCTAGCCTTGAGCTGAAGAGCTCAGGACAGCACCCAGGCCTACATTTCAAGCTCCAGGACTGACAAAAAACATGTTGAAATCATTCTAAGAAAAAAGGAGTGGCTGGGCTATAGTAGGTCTGTTTTGTAATCCTGGCTACTAAGGAGGCTGATATCTGAAGATTGCGATTCAAAGCCAGTCAAGGCAGGAAAGTTCATGAGATTCTTATCTACAATTTATCAAAAAAAAAAAGCCAGAAATGGAGCTGTGATTCAAGTGTCAGTTGACTTGCCTTAAGCAAAAAGACTTAGGGACAGAACCCAGGCCCTGAGTTCAAGCCCCAGCAGAGATGAGAGAGAGAGGTTTAAGGAGTAACTTTGATTAGGGAACTCTGTATTCAGATATAGAGTTTTCCCAATGAAACTCATTAATAAAATATATGCTAAAAGAATAATTTTAATAGGATGAAAGATTTTGTTTGAAGAGCCAGACTTTGAAGTCAGGCCCCACTTTACCACGCGAACCCCACTTTACCATGCGAACCTGAGATAAGCAGGCCCTGTGAGCAAACCCAGGATATGCTAATTAGGGCCCAGCCAGTCAAGAACTCTAACCCCTGGGAATGCTTAACTCTTAACTGCCCACAGAATGCCTTGAGCCCTGTGCCTTGAGCCCTGAGCCAATCATATTTGTACCTGTGTCCTAATCTTGCTTGCTTGAACACCTGATTGCTGTAACTTTGTTTTTTTTGTCTTACTTGAACACCTGATGGCTGTAACTTTGTTTTTTGCCTTTATAAGCCCTGTGCAATTGCAGCTCAGGGCTTCTCCTAACCTCCGCTGTGTTGATAGGTAGGATGAGGCCCAAGTTGCAGCTCGCTTGAATAAAGCCTTGCTTTTGCATTTCGAAAGTCTGAGTCTCGGTGGCCTTGGTGGTCTTCTCGCGACTTGGCATAACATTTTTCTGTGTTAGTTACCATTTGTAGCTTTAACTGAATGTCTGACAGAAACAACTTAGCAGAGGATAGATTTATTTTGGCTCACAGCTTCAAACGAATCTTGATTCCATGTGCTTGGGTAGCATCATGACTGCAAAAGTGTGTGATAGATGGCATTCTTCACCTAAATATGTTTAGGCTATAGTTCAGAAACAATGATAAACAAAGTTTGACATTTTCCCCCCAGTGTTGATATATTGAGGTACATTTGCATTGGTTTAGCAGCTTGGGGTGGCTATCATTATACCAAAACTTCATCATCCTGTGTCACCATTAATCAGGATGTGAACTCTGCAACCTCAGGTTTATCAGTAGCAAGGCTGCAAGCTCTCTAGGCTCCATTGTCTCATTGCAGGTTTCTTTCCTAGAAGCAACTTATGCCTTTCTTTATACTTTTTTGGATAGAAACAGATGGGTACCCCTGGTCATAGAAAAGACTAGAAAAGCATCACTTGACAAAAGAAACATTATAACTCTGACTTGGAAAAAGTCTGAGTCTTGACATTATTGCTTGCTTGAACAATATTCACATTTTTCTTTATGGTGCAGATCTTTGAAAGAAAAGGGCATCTGGGAAATAATCCAAATCCAAATAATCCAAAAATCTAATCAAAATCACAGTTGAGGTTAAAGACTAAATAGATATGACAGAGAAAAAATTCTCTAAGTCTGAGGTACAAAGTATATCCAGGCAATTTTGATTCCAGCTACATATACATAATCAGAAACAGTCCTATAAAGGAAGAAATGGTATTATCTATTTTGTTAAGGATAAGAAACCAGAAGCCCCTAGAGGAAACACAATGACTTGCTCAGCATTTTGACTGAGGGTCCCTTTAATGTGGCCATAGGCCCTGGACACTACTGATTTTTACCAAATCACTTGGGGATAGAGGTATGGCTCAGCTGGAAGCCAGTGAGCTAAGTCATCAGGTATGGAGTTTTAACTTTTGGTCTCAGATCTAAAAGCAATAGAAAGAAAAGAAGTTCATTGTCCAGCATTTTGCCAGGCAATCTTAAGAGAAGAGAGCTTTTTTCTTGCCACTACTTTTTGAATGCAGCAGATACTAGCAGAGTTTCAGAGTAGACTTGATTGTGATGAAGTGAACTGTATGCTATCAAATTTTACACATTGTGTGGAGTACCTCAGAATATGATTTATGTAGCACTGACAGAGGTAATTTAGGTAAAATGAGCCCAAGTAGTGTGCTCTAACCTAATCTGACCAGCAGTAGAATAAATAGGAAACTAAGATGCAGGGCAAAAGACCAGGGTAAGCATCCACATGGAGACTAATATGGAACTCAGATCTAGCCAGCGCCATCACTGGCTCTTGAGGGGTGTCAGATTGACTCCATCTCAGACTAGTTAAAGAGAGCAGAAGCAGACTCCATCTTCACTAAGATCTCCCCTGCCCTATCCAGGGAAGTTCCCCTTCGGTGTGATAAGATTTTGTGAACTGCTTGACCACCTGAGTAGTGGAATGTTCATGGTTAAACCTGTGTCCTCCCATGAGTAGGCATATCCGCCTACATCATGAGAACGCTGAAAAATCTGTGTGCCAAGTCTAACTAAAATGATAGGTTGGTTCAAACAGTTACTATGAGGCAGACTGTAACTCCACTGGCCACTTGCATATGACCTGGCATGCTCTGTAAGTGTGGTAACCTCATTGGCCACCTGCGTGTGGCAGGCTTGACCATGTGGTGTTTGCCTGGGAGCGTGGCCCACAGTGTGCAGTCCCAGCTCCTGAGTCTGGGCCGTGACCCTGGCCAGTCAGTTTACTTTTTACTTCCCCAATAAATCCATCTTTTTGCTTGAGACTGTCTCTGAGTGGTGGATTCTTGGAGGGATGAGGGATTCCCCCCCCCTTGGACCCCATTACATCGTGTCCCCTTGGGGGGACTCCATTACAGAGACAACCTCATCAAGAGGCAAGAAGGGAGCTGATATCTACATGCCGAGGAGAGATGCTTCAGAGAAAACCACCATGCCCTTGATAATTATTCAAGTTAAGAAAACACCTTCTGGATGGGTGCCAGTGACTCATGCCTGTAATCCTAGCTACTCAAGAGGAAGAGATCTAAGGACTGGGGTTCAAAGCCAGCCTGGACAGGAAAGTCTGAGATTCTTATCTTGAAATGAAGTATGAACACAGGACCCTAATTTGCTTTAGAAAAAGGATGCTGTTTTTGTCAGTTGCTGTTCTCATGGTCACTGTGTGTGACTACTGTGATAACTGCTTTGGTATGTCCCCAAAAGATGAATTGGAAATATGGAAACCAAGTAAAAGGTGTAGGGAACACTGCCCCCCTTTGAGTCCTTAATCCACCTAATCCACCTGGACACACCTCCCACCCCCTACCCTACAATAGGCATCACCCAGGAGTGATTCTTGAACCTGTTACATGTGCCTTGGATTTAGCAGCCAGCCAGGAGTTCAGCTGAATAAAGTTTTCTCTACTGCCTGAATACTGAGTTCTCCAGGAAATGCATATAGGAAAGCTTTGCATATAGAGAATGCTCTTTTTTTTTTTTTTGCCAGTCCTGGGGCTTGGACTCAGGGCCTGAGCACTGTCCCTGGCTTTTTGCTCAAGGTTAGTGAAGTAGAGTGGGGGTTCGCTACAATGAAACAGGGTCCCCCCCCCCCAAGGGAGGGGATTCCTGGTTCCCCCAAGAGTCCACCACACAGTCTCCAGCTACAAGGTGACAAAAAGACAGTTTTATTGGGGAAGTAAAAATTGAACAAAAAGTGAACCGACCGGCCTTGGTCGCAGCCCAGACTCGGGAGCTGCAACTGCCAACCACGAGTGCAGGATCAGGGCCCAGACTCGGGAGCTGGGACCGCCCGCACGTGTGCAGCCCAGACTCGGGAACTGGGACCGGGCACACCTGTGCAGCCCAGACTCGGGAGCTGGGACCGCGTGTACCACTGCAGCCTTCCAGCCTGGTTATAAGGCAAACATCACAGACAAACTTGTCACACGCAGGTGACCAATGAAGATACAACACTTACAGAGCATGCTAGGCCGCACACAGGTGGCCAATAGAGTTACAGTCTGTCTCATAATATCTATTTGAACTAACCTATCATTCTAAGCCTACTCATAGCAGGTTCCCTTGAAGGTCCCAGGCCTCAGGTGGTCAATCTACATAACTTATCATAATAAAGAGGAGGACACAGGTTCCCTTAGCTCCCAGTCCTTAGGTAGTCAATCTACATAGTAAAGGGGAGCTTCCCTGAATAGGGTGGGGGAGGGTCTTAGAGGAGATGGAGTTGGCTTCTGCTCTAATCTGAGCTGGAGTCAACCTGAAGTCCCTCCACAGCTATTGATGGCACTGGGCAGATCTGGCCTCCCTATTACAGTTAGCACTCTGCCACTTGAGCCACTTCTGGCTGTTTTCTATGTATGTGGTAGTAGGGAATCAAACCCAGGGCTTCATGAATACAAGGCAAGCACTCTTGCCACTAGGCCATACTCCCAGCTCCTAGAGAATGCTCTTATTCACCTTAACTCCTGAAATGTCTTGAAACACCAGCCTGAGGAGACTCTAAGTATACATTCTACACAAGGTTGAGGTCTATCTTCCCTAGAAGGAAAAGTTCTGCTACAGCAAATATAGGAGATATTCCATCATGCACTTCCCTTAAGATTAAGGGAACAAAAGTCATTTCAGAGTAAATAAAGCAGGACAAATTAAGGAAAATGAGGCCTGGTAAAGGCAACTCAGAAATGTGAGATTTAGAAACATAAAAGTGCTATCTGAGACATCTAGACCAGGAAACTGACCTTTAGTCTTAGCTAAAGAGGCTGAGCCATCCCAAGTAAGTGAAAAGCAGCTTGACCTAGAGCTGTTTGACCTTTGCAAAAGAAAGGAAGGAGAGAGATCAAACATAATTGTTACTCCATTTGCATGTTTTAAGGAAGTTAAATGGGTACTCAGTAAATACCAGTTACATCCACAACCAAGAATTAAGCAAAGAAAGTGTATTTTGCTTGCTTAAATGGTTCATTGCTTTATTTGCCAGAGTTTTACTGGACTAGCAATCGGTATTTGTAATCACTAACTGCCAATTCTGCTTTTGTATGTCTGCCTGCTATCACATGCACTATCACCTGCATGTGGTACTTGTGATTTTTACTCCATGACTACCTGCATGTGGTACATGTGATTCTTACCCCATGACCACCTGTGAATGGTACATGTAATTTTTTAAAATTTTTATTATCAAACTGATGTACAGAGAGGTTACAGTTTCATACTTTAGGCATTGGGTACATTTCTTGTACTGTTTGTTACCTCATCCCTCATTCCCCCCTCCCCATTTCCCTTTCCCCTCCATGAGTTGTTCAGTTCATTTACACCAAACAGTTTTGCAAGTATTGCTTTTGTAGTTGTTTGTCTTTTTTTACCCTGTGTCTCTCAATTTTGGTATTCCCTTTCAATTTCCTACTTCTAATACCAGTATACACGGTTTCCAATATACTCAGATAAGATACAGAGATAGTGTAGGTATAGCCACAGGGCAGGGATACAAGAAGATCATCAATAATAGAAGCTACAGTTACACATAGCACATTGAAAGTAGTTACAACTGTGATATAACAATCGTTTCCATAACATGGAGTTCATTTCACTTAGCATCATCTTATGTGTTCATAGCTATTGGGCTCTTGTGATCCTCTGTTGTGACTTGCCTAAACCTGTGTTAATTATTCCCTATGAGGGAGACCATAGAGTCCATGTTTCTTTGGGTCTGGCTCACTTCACTTAGTATAATTTTTTCCAAGTCCTTCCATTTCCTTATGAATGGGGCAATGTCATTCTTTCTGATAGAGGCATAAAATTCCATTGTGTATAGGTACATGTAATTTTTGCATTTAAAAGCCCAGCCCTACTGAGGCCCAGTGCGTTTATCACCATCCTGTTGGGGAGGGACTCTGTGCACAGCTAAATAAAAGACTCTTTGCCCAGTTGACTGAGTGCTGGTGACCTTATTATCTTGGGTTAGAGGCCCACCTGGTGGAGCAGAATGCTACATTTTCCTGCAGGCCCCAGTGAGATGCCAGCAGTAGGGGGTGGCTGCCGAGAGAAAGCTTTATCCTCAGCCCCAGGACTATGATGGTGATCCTGCACCCTGGACAATTTCCAGAGTCAACATTTGCAGGAATCTGCCTGGAAATCCTCTGGACATGAGTAGTATTTTTTGGCGTGTGTACTGATGTGGGGGATGCCCAGCTGGGCCTGCCTGTGTGTCCCTGCCCTGGGGTCATGTGGGACGATTATGTGGAACCAGAAAGGCATTTCTAGCTGGTACCACCTCCCAGCCTTGGGACCACGTGTGGCCAAGGTGGCGCCTGGAGGTGGACTCGGAAGTGGTCCTGTGGGCTGTGATGTAGAATTAGGCCACCTCTTAGGATTGGTCCCTAGGCCCTCCACCCTTGATGGACAGCTCATGCTGCCCCTCATAGCCCCTAGCTAGGTGCGTGCACACCCCTCCCCCTCCTGCCATTTTAAGGCCAAAGCTCCTCCCAATAAAGCGAGACTGAGTGTGACACTCTCCCAGGCTGTCTGATTGTCCTCCGGTGAAAGAGGGGCTGGGTGTGGGCCATGCATTGACTCTTCACCTTTTCTTGGCCCGCCTTGGTTGGGGCGCGCTTCCCTGCCTCTCCCGCTGGCCAGGAGAGCACTGGGGGCAAAGGACCCCAACAGCTGGTGCCCAATGCGGGGCATGAGGAAGCATGGAAGCGTGGATTTAGAAACTACCGGCGAGCCAAGTCAAGCGAGTTCCGAGAAATAAGGGTATCCCCGGAAAGGATGGGGCAATCTCAAAGTGAGGGGGTGATCCGGCCTTCCAGGTGCTGAGATTTACACTCCAAAGCACGGGACTGGACATTTCAGACTCCAAGGCCACAAGGATTTGGGAGGCCCTGACACGTGCCACCCCTTGGCTAGCAGATGCCAATCCCCTTAACTGGGATACATGGGATCAGGTAGAGCAGGAAGTGGAAAGGAGGGATTTCGACTTGGGAGAGGAGCTGCTCTTGGTAGTCTTCCCAATCCTCTGGGCCCTTAAGGCCTGCTTTTCCTCAGGCCCGCTAAGGGGGAGCATCTGGGCCCAGGAAGGATCTCTGGGGGAATGTCTTGGATGGGAGGGAAACAGCCCTCCCTCTGCCCAGGAGGAGAGGGACTCAACGCCTCACTCCAATGAGACCATAGACAAGCCTTGGCCTGATTCCCTGGATCCCAGGCAAAGTGCCTCGGCCCCAGGACGCGTGGCGGATGAGTGAGGTGGAGGGGTGGCTTTGGCCGCCTCGTCAACCCTCCTCCACCGGAGGCTTTCCACCACCTTGCGCAGACCCAGGAGAGGATTGCCCTGGGAACAGTAAAGGCCCTTTTAAGACACTCCTCCCACTCCTGTGGTGGCCTTAAAGAGCCTGGGAAGCATTTGCTGAGAAATATCTTGGATGGAGGGGAGACAGCCCCCTGGCTGCCCAGGAAGGAAAGGGCTTATTTACTTAACATCTGCTTGAAAGAGACAAAAAAATGGTTTTCTGTTCTTTTTTTGCTGTTTGCTAAGTTTGGAGATTCGGCTAAATCCTAGGCTAAATCCTAAGCTTTCGGAGGACAAGAGAATGAGTTTTAGCGAGTGCCTCCCACCCACACCCCAGGTAATGGGCGTGCCAAATTCCTGGAGGCTAGGCCGGAATGTGGAGACTCCAGCTCCGGGTAACCCTGCCCCCCCACGCTAATGTCTGCAACTGTGGCCTTACAATTGTGTCTGTGTTCTGTTCATGTCTTGTAATCTGTGAAAATTTTTGTTTCCTAGGAAAAGTTTTTGTTTTCTAATGGACCACGTGGTTCTAAAATATGGGCAAAATAGTATTATTTTGCCACTGGAATTCCAGGAAACTTACATGGCCAATTCAAAAAAAAAAAAAAAAAAAAAGGAAAAAAATTGTAAGCGCTTCCCAAAGCTTGTGCACAACTGTCTGTCTGTCTGTCTGTTGGTAAAACATGTAAAACTAGCATCATGGTTTAAAAATTACTTGCCTTTTTAACTCTATTTTAACTTACCTTAAGTCTTTGCAGCCTGTGGGTTGGGTCACAGTAAACAGCCTGGAGGCAATCCTGACTCTTACCACCAGACTCCAAGCCAAAAAAGATTTTACTTCTCCATTTTTCTTTCCAGTGCTCTCATAAACTTTATAGGATCAAGGGACCAGAGTCATTTTGGAACGAGTGCTCAATTTTCCTTACCCAGGATTAATAATTGCTTTATAGGACGCAGGTTAACATGTGTGCTAGCTGCGTGGACTGTGGCAGACTGCGGCTATAGGAAGCTGCCTGGTTTCACTACTAGTGATTCCTTACTCTCTCTCTTTCTCTCTCTCTCTCTCTCTCTCTCTTACATGGAAAACTGCCCAGGAAATACTGGGAGATTTCAAATGTCTTTAACCAGTCTGTGTAGAAATTTGCAGGCAACCCAGCAGGAGGCCTGCTGATTTGGGGTGGAAGACAGCCACTTCCAGTCAGCTGAAGCTGAGACTATGCCCGCTTGATTGTTACTCATTTGTGCTCTCTAACACCTGCCGGTAAGGTTAAATAATATGATATGATTTGATTTGATGGCACCTATACTTTGGTGGAGTTACAAAAACTGTTAAGTGAGATTAACTGGTTAAGGCCTTGGCTTCACCTGCCTACAGAAGATCTGCTTCTGCTTTTTGACTCTCTAAAGGATAAAGCCCCCACTGATGTTATTACAATAACTCCATCACATCAAGTAATATTTCAAAAAATTCAGACGGCCTTAAATATGGCACAATTGGCTCATTATAGGCCTGAATGCCCCCTTTGTCTCTGGATCCTTCCCAGCTCAGAGCTTTCCTCAGCCACCATTACTCAGGTGGGCGAGCCTCTCCAATGGGTGCATGCATCAGTAAGAGGGTTCCCAGGGTTTATTCCCAGCTAGACCAGCTAGCTGACCTGGTAATTAAAGGCAGGAATACTTACCTGAGACCTTATTGAAGGGATCCTGATGTGCTGGTTATTCCCTACCGGCTGTCAGATTTTGAGTGGGTTAAAAGAAACCATAACCGGGTGTCTAGTGCCTTAGAGGGTTTCATGGGGAAGTTGGACTGCCATTATGGCACTTCAAGATGGGTAGCCTCATTTTCGAGGTTACTGTGGACTCCCCCCATACTTTTCTCTACCAAACCTCTTATTGAAGCTGTAAATGTTTTTACTGACAGAGGAAAAGTGGGATCTGCCGTGGTGGTATACTCCACCTCCTCCCCTGCCAATAGGAGAGAAAGCACCCATTACTTTGAGCCAGTTACAGGGTCTTCACAGTTTAAGGAGCTGTACGTAGTTGCCCTGGCACTAACCCATGTCCAGCAGCTGATGAACCTGTTTTCTGATAGTTTGTATGTAGTTAATTTGTTACCAACCCTAGTGTCCTCATACATTAAACTTGCCCATTCAGGTGAAAGGGCCCGGCATGCTGAAAGCCATTTCCTACAATGTTTTGCCATCTTGGGGCTACCCCTACATCTTGCCATCCTGGGGCTACCCCTACAGGTAAAGACAGACAATGGACCTTGCTTTATAAGCAAACCATTTTAAACATTTTTTAAAATATGGAATATTGGGCTGGGGATATGGCCTAGTGCCAAGAGAGCTTGCCTCGTATACATGAGGCCCTGGGTTTGATTCCCCAGCACCACATATACAGAAAACGGCCAGAAGTGGCGCTGTGGCTCAAGTGGCAGAGTGCTAGCCTTGAGCAAAAGGAAGCCAGGGACAGTGCTCAGGCCCTGAGTCTAAAGCCCAGGACTGGCCAAAAAAAATATGGAATATTAAACACTCCATTGGAATACCGTATAATCCAAAGGGTCAAGCCATGTCGGGAGCCAAACTTGCAGCTAAATTCATTCTCTCCTCTGGCTGTGCTGTTATTGCCAGGATATGCTAGATGCAAGGACATTTGTTCACAGCCACTATCCGGAATTGCTTTGCTATGTCTGCACCTTGCTATGTCCGCTGGAGTAGATTCCTGTGTTAATCGACCTTATCCTGTGTTTACTGTAATCACATGTTGCAAACTTCAAAGCCTCTTTGTGTTCTTGAATTTTAACAACCCTATGCTATTCCCTGGTTCCAAAACTGCGTATAAGCTGGGAGTTAAGAATAAACTTGGCTGCAGTCTTGAGTTACAATCTCAAGATGCAGACCTCCCGTGCCCGATCTTTGCCTCTTGTCTTTTTTCTCTTGTCTTGTGTTTTTCCTATTCTTTAATCCTCGCCCCCCTCATTCAGGATTCCCTTTTCGCTGCCGGCTGGCTTGGCAGATGTGGCACTTGGAACAGGGACCTGAACACCTGGGACGATGGCAGAGGACCCTCGCTCAGTTAAGGACGTCTGATCACTTGGGAAGGAGAGCGGGAGAGAGGGAGTATTGTCGGGAGTAAGAAATTATGGGATAAAGTATAGGCTGCATGCTATACACGCAGGCCCCCAAAGGCATGCTTAATGCCTGGGCAGTGAAAGTTGGCCAAAGTCACTTAGAATGTTTCTTTTACTTTATTGAGGAAGCATGCCCCCAGTTCCTGGAGGAAGGAACCAATAACTTAGAAACTTGGCAAAAAAAAAAAAAAAAGAGAGAGAAGGAGAGATTCAGGAACATTATGATGCAAATGGCCCTGAGAAAACCCCAGTGGTCTGAGATTGCTTAGATCCTAGACACGAACAGATTAAATTCAATCAGTCGATTGGAAAAACCAGCCCCGGGAGCGTATGCTGCTGCCCGGGAAGAGCTGAGAAAATTAATAAGATCAGAACCCAATGGGCTAGATATTAAGGAAGACTCAGATGGCTCAGACACCAAGGAGAAATTATGCAATGAGCCTACTAAAGATAGATTGACCCATGATGAGAATATGTTTAAATCAGTTATAGCTCTATTGTCACAGCTTCATCCAGAACAACAAACTCCTTTAAAGGTAGATAGTGGTGAGCCCCCACCAACAGTCCTGGCAGAGTTACAGCTCTCCTAGGTGCAGGCTGCTCGCAGGGGGGAAGGACCTGAGGCTAGGGAAATGCTAACACCACCGAGGTAACTTCTCCTGACCGAGCGCTTTACTTCCATCCACCACGATAACAACAGATTTGAAACCCCAACCAGGGTGAGTGACCATTAGCCTGGAGCTTGGATTTTCCATAAAGCCACTGGGCTAGGTTTAGGAGATCAGCTATTGTGGGTGTTTGGAGTCAACTGATCTCTAGTTCAGCTCCGCTGGTCATTCATCAAATGGGGAACAGTCTAAATTGCTAAATTGCTTCAGGAAAGCTCCTCAAGTTTGAGCCCAATCTTACATATTTGAAATATTTTGCAGGACTTACCTAACTTCTATGAGTGCTCAGGCAGATGCTACTCCTTCAAAAGTGTTAACTCCCTATTATAAATTGGTAGCCACCTTAGTTCCATATGTGCCATGTGGAATCTTGTAAGTATCTTGGATGAGATCCACAGGTTATTTGCATACCCTATACTTAACAACAGCAAGAATGGCTTTATATTCATTGTGATTCCTGGGACATTGCTTGGGACAATTTTATGGGCATAATTTCACATCATTGTCCCTCCAACAAATTACTTCACTTTGCCTCTTCTTACCATTTAGTGAGGGAATGCTACTACGGATGAGGCTACTCAAATTTTTCTCACTCAAATTGACTTAGCAAAGCAATCACATGCTGCCCACCATCAAAACAGTCGTGCCTTACGTCAGCAATTTCATATCACACGTAGGCGGCTCGACAAATTGTAAAAACTTGTCCCAACTATACTACCCTCCTATCTGTGCCCTCCAATGACATTAACCCTCGAGGCTTAGTGGCCAACCATGTTTGGCAAATGGATGTTACCAACATCCCCTCTTTTGGATGGCTCCACTTTATCCATGTTACCATAGACACTTACTCTAATTTTATTATGGAAACTCCTCTTAGCGGGGAAGCTAGCAAACATTGTATCTCCCATGCCTTATGCTGCTTTGATACTATGGGACTTCCTAAACAAATTAAAACTGATAATGGTCCAGGATATGTTGGAGGAGCTTTTCAAACTTTTTGCAAATCTTACCAAATTATTCACTCTACAGGAATTCCCTCAAGGTCAAGGAATTGTTGAACGGGCCAACGGTTTGTTAAAACACCAAATTTCTAAATTAAAAGGGGAGGAATTATACCCCTTCTCTCCTGTTAATATTCTTTCTCATGCTTTGTTTGTACTAAATTTTTAAAATTTGGACTGCTATGGCCACTACGCAGCACAGCGGTTCTGGGAAAAAAAGAGAGCAAAGAGCTTTTGCCCAAGTTAAGTGGAAAGATCCTTTAACAAGTGCTTGGCATGGGCCCGATCCGGTATTGACATGGGGTCGAGGACATGTCTGTGTTTTTTCACAGGATGAAAATGATGCCCGCTGGCTACCTGAGCGTTGCGTTCGGATTTTGGAAACTCATCAGAATGGTACAAGCGCTGACCCACTGGGCTTACGTGCCAGATCTACCGATTGTGCACCTTGAGACCTGGGAAGGAGCTGAGGTGTTCGTCCACGTCAACAGATCAGCATACGGTACAGCTCCAGATTCTTTTGTCTAACACGTTAAAATTGGAGATTTGCAGCTTCTGGCATTGGAACCCCTTTATGTTTTACAACTGACTCCCAACAGTTATATTCCAGGCTGTACTGTAATGCAATCCATAAATCATAGAATTTGGATTCCTGATAATAGTCAAGTATATAATATACAAATGACTTCATTGCCTACTGGGTTTCCTGCACATGCCAATTCTACCTCGTCCTTCATGATACCTTGCTGCATCAACTCCTCTCAAATTGTAGAATCCACGGGAGAACTGCACCCCATAAAGTGTAGACATGATCATTCTTTTATAACCAATATTTCAGGAACTAATTCTCAGCTGATGGACTGGTCTGGAGCCAATCTCACCCAAAAGTACACCCCAGGTCTGTGGTGGATGAATGGACACCCTCAACGTCATGTCTGGATGTTAGTGGCTGCCCTAAATAATATCTCCTGGCCCACTTCTTCTTCTTTAAAAAATATTATGAGTTGTGTAACACCTCCTTATGCCATTATGTACGGACCTTTTAACATTTCTATAGGAGCCATGTATTTCATTGTTACTTGTACTAACTGTTCTTTTACAAATTGCTTGTATAGTGGTCTTACTGATTCTGTAATTGTTATTAAGCAGCCACCATTTGTCATGCTTCCTGTGAACATATCTGAAGGTTGGTATGAAGAAACAGGTATTCAAGTGTTAAAACATTTAAAAGAGCTTATGCGCCTAGACGATTTGTAGGGCTATTAACAGCAGGCATTGTAGCCTTTATTTCCTTAGCTGTCTCTGCTGCAGTGGCTACTGTGGCTTTAACACAAAGTGTGCAGACAGCTCACTGTGTTAATCAGCTTGCTCATAATACCACACAAGCCCTGCACTTTCAAGGCAGGATTGATGATAAGGTAGAACAAAAATTAGAAGCATTGTATGAATCTGTGTTGTCACTGGGAGAACAAATTCATGCTTTGCAAACTTTGCAATGGGTGCACTGTCATGCTGGGTTTGACTTTATTTGTGTGACCCTCCATAAATATAATGAGTCGAGCTATCCTTGGGAACAAGTTTTAGCACATCTAAATGGTATTTGGCACCATAATAACTTGTCCTTAGATCACTTTCAACTCCATAGGCAAATAGCTGGAGTAGAACAAGCTCTGCCTCTGGACTTTAAAGTGGCAGAAACAGCAAAAGAACTGTTTGAACAACTTCAACAGTATATGCCTTCCTTGACTAACGTTAAGGGCCTGCTGATGATATTGCTCGGCCCAGGGATACTGTTGCTGATGGCTTTCCTATGCCTTCTTTGCATTGTACACATATTGCAAAACTCTTTCATGAGTCTAGCCAGTCAGCTGCATAAGGTCAAGCTCCAAGTGAATGAATTCTCCCCCGAGAGGAACGGCAGCCAGAGACGGGTTTGAGGGTGGGGCCAGCTTGACCGACCTAAGACATGGGGATTCAGCACTGCTCTGAAGTTGTTCCCTAGGACGGGTGAGGCAGGCTGGGCTACCCACCCCACCTCAGACAGGCGGGTTCACTTCTTTAAATAACGACGGGGGAAATGTCGGAAGCCGAACTTGCAGCTAAATTCATTCTCTCCTCTGGCTATGCTGTTATCGCCAGGATATGCTAGATGAAAGGACATTTGTTCACAGCCACTATCCGGAATTGCTTTGCTATGTCCGCTGGAGTAGATTCCTGTGTTAATCAACCTTATCCTACGTTTACTGTAATCAAATGTTGCAAACTTCAAAGCCTCTTTGTGTTCTTGAATTTTAACAACCCTATGCTATTCCCTGGTTCCAAAACTTGATATAAGCTGGGAGTTAAGAATAAACTTGGCTGCAGTCTTGAGTTACAATCCCAAGACACAGACCTTCCGTGCCCCATCTTTGCCTCTTCTTTTTTCTCTTGTCTTGTATTTTTCCTTCTCTTTAATCCTCGCCCCCCTCATTCAGGATTCCCTTTTCGCTGCTGGCTGGCTCGGCAGAAAGCCATAATCAAGAAGCATAACAAGACCCTAAAGGAGCAATTAATAAAAAAAAAAAGGGGGAGGCAGCCCCCATGACCAGTTAAGGACAGCCATGCTTGCATTAAATATTTTAAATTTCTCCAAAGACCAACCTCTGATGGCTTTTCAGAGGCATTGGTCAAATCAGACACCTTATTTAAAGGTGGAAGTCTAATGGAAGGACCCCCTTACTGGATCATGGCGAGGTCCTGACCCACTTATTAGCATAGGAAGAGGCTTCAGATGTGTTTTCCTGACCAGGGAACCAAGCCCAATTTGGGTACCTGCTAGAGACCTAAAATACTGTTCACCAAAATAACTACCCAAGAGCACTTTCTCTTTAGGTATGCTTCCTTATTCTCTCTATGAATAAAAAACACCGTGGTGGATTTCTTCCTGCTCCTCCCTGGAAATACGGGAAACCTGCCTGCATGTATCAACGGTGGACAACAACGGAGACAACCAGCCTCCTTTCCTTCCAGGGCCCGGCCCTGCTTGCTTCCTGGACTTTACCTTGATGTCTTTTATGGCGCAATGTTTCTCTTTGGTGATAACGCCTACAGCTACTGCCAAAGAACTGGAGTTACACTATTTCCCTTTTGTCTTTCCCCCATTGCTGAGCTTAGGGGCTCCTGTTGGGGATAGAATAGGCATTGAGGGCCTTGGCACCTTGCTTCAATGTTTATGATAAACTGTCCACTAATGATGTGTTAAGTTGCTAGCATCTTGGCTGCCATGGACCTCCAGAACCCCTAGGGCCTGGACCTGCTCACCACCAGTGAAGGGGAACACTGCCTGCTTTATCTTGAACAACACCAAAACGGACTCAACTCCAATTTTCCCTAGACTGAGCCAAATGGGTGGCTCCCTTACCTTCTCCCCCTTGTGGGAGAGACCCCCCATGACCCTCGTGTTTACATTTGCCTTGTGTTTGCATTTGCCTCTGTGTTTACACTTGACACTTGCTAGGGTAAATAGGCTTCCATTATTTCTTAAGCAATGAGCCAGAGCTGTCCAGTTAATGGTGGTCTGGCAGCATTATGCTGCTTTTACCCAATTGGGAACCCTATGAGGTTTGCCATAGCCCTTACCAGAATGTGCAGGGGTGAGGCAAAATAATAACAGGGCCTCCTCTTGAGTGTCAATTCCTCCCCCCAAGTTCTTCCAATGGGCTGGCAAACCCTGAATGTAGGTTTGCCTGAAGAGCTAGAGTGGTAGTCAATGACAGGTAAGATCCTCAGAGGGGAACAACCTAAGATAGGCACCCTCTTAAGTAGGGCGGCCACCTGATGATAAAAAATAAAATGGGGAGATGTGGGGCATGCCTGACTGGCCCTGCCTGTGTATTCCTGCCCTGGGGTCACGTGGGGCAATTACATGGAACCAGAAAGGCAGTTCTAGCTGGTCCCA